>NW_005871537.1:118597-323214 GCF_000147115.1 Myotis lucifugus
TTTTTTCCTCTTTATTTTCCCCCTTGCTGCCAAGCCTTTCAGGTTGGTTTTGGGGGGGGGAGGCCAAGATTTTTCCAAACTCCTCCTCCTTTTAAAAAAAGTAGGGATCATGGGGAGCCTTTTTGTTCTTTTAAAAAAATAAAAATTACTTAAGCTTTTAATAAGTAAAAGGATGTGTTGCTTTTCTGTTTTTAAAGCCCCCCTCTGAAACCAAGAAAGCCGCCCGGGAAATTCTTGGCCAATTCAAATAAAAGCATAATCTCGCAACCGGGGCCAACTACGGACCTCTGGACCGGATCCGGCCCGTTTGAAATGAATAAAACTAAAAAAACACATGACCGTACCCTTTTATGTAATGATGTTTACTTTGAATTTATATTAGTTCACACAAACACTCCATCCATGCTTTTGTTCTGGCTCTCTAGTCCAGTTTAAGAACCCATTGTGGCCCTCGAGTCAAAAAGTTTGCCCACCCCTGGTCTAGACTGAGCATTTTGAGAGCAGAGACTGTCTTATTTGTGACGGACTCCCCGGGACCTAAGACAGTGATTGGCTCATGGTAGACCTTGAATTAGTTTTTGAACTGAACTAATTAGGAAGCAGCTGCAGAGAGCCATCATCAAGAAAAAAGAGGTTGGTGCAAAGTTGGGAAGATTGTATTATTTGTGTATTCCCACCTCTTTCTACCAGCTTATCATGAGGTGCCATTAATATTTGAGAGAAAGTGGAAGGAGGAATTTAAAACTTTCAGAATACCCAGAATAACTGGAATAATGAAGAGGATAAAGGCTATATTAGAGACAAAGCTATGTGTTTGCTATTCATTTTATTCTTTTGTTTTTCTCCTAAACAGAAAGGCTAGATTTCATAGCTTCCCTGCACCATGGGGCTATGGAACTTGTTCTGGCCAATGGGATTTGTGCTACATCTAGGCCTGGCTCCAAAAACCACTCTTGTGATCTCTCTCTCTCTCTCTCTCTCTCTCTCTCTCTCTCTCTCCCCCCCTCTCCCCCCTCCCCCCTTCCTCTCTCTCCCTCTACCCTCTCTCTCTCTCTCCTTATCTGGCTGACCAGCTGCAAAGATTTCTGTGGAGGACATCATCATGGGTCTGAGGCCTTAGCACACTGCAAGACCAGTAGAAGGAAGGAGTCTAGTTCCTGAATAACTGTGTTGTGTACAACATCTCTTCCCAAACTAGATGGTAACATGAGCAAAAGGTAATTGTTTATTTGTTAAGCCACCGAGAGGGAGTTGTTTGTTGCAGCTACCATCAAACTTACCCTGACTAATATGGAGGCCACTGAAATATGTGTTAGTTGCTAGGACCTTGAACTCTCTGATTCCTGACAGAGTAGGACTATAAAATGGTGTTTACAATCATCTACATATTTCCATATGTATAAACTGACTCACAAATGCAATTTATTAAGCATTTTCTATATGCAAGGCATCATATAAATAGCAAACCAGGCATTTCAATATATTCCTGTGTGCTCATAAATTTGAAGAAGAGAGTCTAAGGTTGACATACTCATCAAGTAGTCATGTTGGAATTGGCCACTGCAAACTTTATGTTGCTTGTGATCATTAGCTATTTTCCGAAGAAAATGCATTCAAAAAATTGTTTTCTACTAAAAATTAAAAAAAAAAAAAGGTAACAGACTCATTGAGCAAAAGTACTTGCAGTTTCCTGAAAAATCCACAGAACAGACCAGCCAAGCTCACCAGGCTGCTTTCTGGGCAGGAGCAGCATGACTATAGTTTGTGCAAAGGGCACCAACAACCTTCTTAAGGCTAGAACCAAGGTGTTCAAATATGAGGTCTCAGGATTGCCTCAGTTCTTCCTGGGATGTTATCTTTCAAAAAAGATCAACTCTGCCTAGGGAAGTGGGTACAGATAGAAGGAACCAACTACTAGGTATACTGGTTAATAATGCAGATTTTTTTCAATAGATGGAGTTACACATATGTTGATATATATGTGATTTAATATGTATGCTATTTTGTTGTATTGACAAGCTTCAAAACTTCATATGTCAAATTTTCTGAAGGTGTTAACATCACAGATATTTTTACGCTTAAAAATGTCAAATTTCGTGCCAAAAAAAGAGCATTTGCAGGAAATTTTAATTCATTATTTTGAAGAAAAGTGCTGCTGAAAGTTATCATATATTTTGGGAAGCTTATGGTGAACATGCTCCATCTCAAGATACTTGTGAACGCTGGTTTAAATGCTTTAAAAGTGATGATTTCGATGTGAAAGACAAAGAACGTACAGGTCAACTGAAAAAGTTTGAAGACCAACAATTACAAGCATTATTGGATGAAGATGAGTGTCAAACTCAAAAACAACTTGCAGAAAGATGAAACGTTGCTCATCAAACAATTTATGATCATTTACAAGCAATGGGAAAGATTTTAAAGGAAGGAAAATGGGTGCCACATCAACTGAATGAAAGACAAATGGAAAACTGAAAAGTCATCAGTAAAATGTTGCTTCAATGGCACGAAAGAAAAGTCTTTTTTACATTGAACTGTGACTGGTGATGAAAAGTGGATTTTGAGAATCCCTAACGCACAAAATCATGGGTTGATCCAGGTCAATCATCAACATCGACTGCAAGGCCAAATCATTTCGGAAAGAAGACAATGCTCTGCGTTTGGTGGGCTCAGGAAGGTGTGGTGTTTTATGAGCTTCTAAAACCAGGTGAAACTGTTAATACTGATCGCTACCAACAAGTAATCAATTTGAACCACACTTTGATAGTAAAATGACCAGAATGTGCCAGAAGACACGGCAAAGTAATTTTGCTTCATGATGACGCACCTTCACACACTTCAAAACCAGTTAAAGACACGTTAAAAGATCTTGCCTGGAAAGTATTAACTCACCCGCCGTAGTCACCAGACCTTGCTCCTTCAGATTACCACTTATTCTGATCAATGACACACGCACTTTCTGAGCAGCACTTCAAAACGTACGAAGAAGTGGAAAATTGGGTCTGAGAATGGTTTGCCTCAAAACAAGAAAAGTTCTATTGGGACGGTATCCACAAATTACCTGAAAGATGGGGGAAATGTGTAGCTATCGATGGACATTACTTTGAATAAAGCACTTCTGATGTTTCTCTTGAAATTATTGTGTTTTCTTTGATTACAAAATCTGCATTAATTGGTTAAAAATGTGGATTGTTAACCGGTTAATAATACAGATTACCTATTAACTGGTTAAAAATGAGGATTTTGTAATCAAAGAAAACATGATAATTTCAAGAGAAGCATCAAAAGTGCTTTACTCAAAGTAATGGCCATCGCTAGCTACACATTTGTCCCATCTTTCAGGTGTCAGGTCATGAAGGACCTTACATACCATGGTCAAGAGTTTGCCTAGGAAGCAGTGGGAAGCCACATTTTAGGAAAATATCCACAAACAATGTAGTAATGAGAAATTCTGAGTGTCTTAACTAAAGCGACAGCATAATGAATAGAGGAGAGGTTATCTTTAGGTAGTAGAAGTGAGTATATATATATAATCATGGGGATCAATTGAATGGAAAGGGCCGAATGAGGAAGAGAGGTCTAAGTGATTGCAAGGGTTGAGTGACTAGGATGATAATTTGCTCTTCCTAGAGATGGGTTGGAGAGTGAGATACAAGTTCAGGCATGTTGAGTTCACCTATAGGGCATCCAAATGGTAATGTTGGCTACAAGGATTTTAAAACCTGGAGATCTGATTTGGGAACCGATAGAGTCAACTTCTAGGAACAGTGAACTGAATAATAAGCAAAGAGTCCAAGGATGATACCTTAGCACATACAACACTTAAGAGACCAGCACAAGGAGATGAACCTGAAAAGGAATGAGGAAGAGGGAAGTGCAAAACTAGAAAAGAGAAGTGCACAGAAGCTAAGGAAGTGAAGAGTTGCAAGATGTGGGTGGTGGTCAACTGAGCCAATGATTCAGAAAAAGAAGTGGAAGGGCTAGAATGGGCCATTTGAATAGTCAAAAGAAGGACCTTTGAGTCCTTGGAAGGTAGTCTTGGTGGACTACTCCAGGGGGAATTCAGACTTCAGTATGACAAGAAATGCATGAGAAGAGATGAGCATGCTCCAGAGAAAAGAAAGAGCTGGAGGGACATGGAGTCATGTGAAGGTGTTTGCATTGTATTAAAAATGGAAAAGACTTGAGCCCTGGCTGGGTAGCTCAATTTGTTGGAGCACCATCCTATGCCCCAAAAGGTGGTGGGTTCGATTCCCAGTCAGGGCGTGCGCTTGCGCGCGCTCTCCCCCCTCCCCCTCCACTCCCTCTTCCTCTTCCTCTCTCTCCAAAAAATAAATAAAAACATATCCTTGGGTGAGAATTTTAAAAATGGAAAAGACTTGAGAATATTTTCTATTCTGAAGGGAAAACTTGAATGAAGAGAAAAAAATGGAAGTTATAGGATAGAAACAATTGCCAGTTTGAAGTGTTTATGGGGTAGAAGCCTACAGGACCCCAAACACAAGCCTGAATGAAAAGAGGAACACATATCCTATTGTATCCGAAGAAAGAGTGGGAGTAGAAGGATAATGAATTGCCCTTTGCTGAGCAAGGGAGGAAATGAGGGTGGAGAATGAGGTTAGTGATGACAGTTTGGGAGAGGAACTGACTGAAGACATGGAGCAGCAGGAGTATGAGGCCTCACTGAGGGCCCAGCTAAGGTGGGAGGCCATGAATTTGCAGCGGCACCAAGTTAGTGTGTATGTGACTTTCACAAGTAGCTCTTGGTTGTCCAGTATAGACAAGGCACAGAAGGCAGATGAATGAATTGATACAAGATGTACAGACATCTGGGGAAAAGCTCATGCTAGTGAACTGCTCAGCAATTCCCTCAGCCTGAGATTTCATTATGAGGCTGAACAATTTGCAAACCTGCAAATCATTTGAGATTTTCCCAAAGCTGTGTTGAATACTAATTCATCTAGATAGACAGTGTAACCTGCAAGGGAATTGGAGCCTTTAAACTCAATTCTCTCTTGACACCTGAGAAATAAATGGAGAATTATGTGTCCAATTCTTACTCCTTGGAGAGCCAAGCACAAAAGAGTTTTATAAGAGTTATCAGAGAAAAGTTTTGTTCTTCTTAGAATGCGCATTCTGAGGGAAAAAGAAAAGGAGCAAAGAGGCTTTCACATACCCCCAACAAGGGAACGAGGGGCTTACCAAGGGCATTCCCTACCTTTGTTTGTGAAGCCTTATGGTGCCAGAGACTCTAGGTATTGGCTATGACAAGACTTTAGATTTAAAGTAGAAGGCAAAGAAATAGCACATGGTTTCCCATGAAGACTTCATATTCTAATTGGCAGTTTAACCTGTCACTAGGCTTAGTCCTTACAAAGAATACGGAAAGTGAGAGGTCCTCTCTGCCCAGGGAAATAAGCATCAACTGAGTCTCTCTAGTTATCTATGCCACTGAGGGGCACAGCTGGGATCGTGGGAAGGATCCCTCACTACCGTTTCTGCAGAAGTGCCTGCTGAGAAAGGAATGCATGCCTCCACCACCCTGAATCCATCCCATGTTTACATGAGAATGAACATTTCATAGACTTTAAACCCTATGATTCTAAGAATAACCACAGCTAACAAGAGATTTCTGACAGATTTCAAAGATAATGGGTATTAAAACGAAGTGCTGCATACTACAGTTTTCTACCAAGTTGTCATCCTACCTATTTTCCCCTTAGCTATGAAGCAAAAAACAAAATAAACTTCCTGGGACATTTTTTGTTTTTCTCCATAATTTTGGCAGCCTATAATTTCAGTATTATGTATCAATACCAAATGTAATACATACATATGTACATACATACATATATAATAAAATGGTAGAAATCTGTTTTCGTGGGTTCAGGTACGAAAGGTATTCATGATCATTGCTGCTTATCTGGGGTGGTAAGAAGTTTAGATGGGCCTGATATTTTATATCCATGCATTCATCCATCCATCCCTTACATTTAAGAAGACCATGGCTACCATCTCTCTCCTCTGCTCTTCCTGATATTCCCTACTGGCCCACTGCTTCATGTGGAGGAGCCTCTCTTCACTCTCCTTATTGTTCCTAAATTCCTAAATGCCCCTAATGCATAAGTTCCTAAATGCTAGGAAAATGCAACTCAAGAAACTGATCATAGACAAACAATGGCCAAGCTGAAGATGAAAGAAACAGCATCTACGATGTTTATGACCCCCCTCCCCCAAATCATCATAGTTCTTTAAAACAGATTTTATACTACAAAGACATTTGATTAGAAAAAGAAGATAGCCCCTGACATCTGGGACCTGGGGTGACACTTACAGGTGTGTGTCGGGGCTGTTAACAAAGTCCAGCCATCTTGTTCTCCTGCTGGACACGTAAAGAATCTCCGAGAACACCGGCATCAGAGAAGGGCATTCTCTGACGAGGATGAAGCGAGTCAAAACAAGCCACTTCATATTTTTGTGAAAGCCCTGACTAAAACAAAGTCACGGTGGTTTGTACAAACCACCAAGTGCTAAACATCCCCCTTTTCTGAGTAATTTGAGTGGCTGCTTTTTCACCCGCCACCACTTTGGTCTCCATCTGGTCTGCTCTCCCTACAGACAAGATTTGTTAAGATACACAGTCATTAAGATACCCAGTCGTAGAATTGCCCTCTTTCCAGAGAGCTCCCAATTTAAAGCAAACCCCTGCTTCCTTGGACCCTCCCCAAGCCCACCCCTATCCCTAACCCAAACCCAAACCCAAACCCAACCCCTCCAGGTCCTTTCTAACATCCTTTGACTGGATGCCTCACAATTCCTCAGGGCGCATGTTCCTCGCTGCAACGCATAATAAACCTGCCTTGTCCAACCACAGGCATCTTCCTGGTCGTGGACAAAGCAGAGGGTATAGGGACTCTTGTCACACACTGCTTTGATGTGAAGTGCACCTAGTGTTTGGAAAGGATGAGGCGGGTAAGACAATGATGGAGGTTTCTCTGGTGACGGTGGGCAAGGATGCTTCCTTTCAAAAATTCCAGTTCCAAAGAACCACGTGAGAACTTTTCCCCGCTCGGCAACCTCTCTCCTGCAAGAAGTCTTCTGTAGAGGCGCCCACACACTGACTCATGATTGGAAGGCATCTGTGGTTTAACCTGACTTGTACCCCGTACCGTATCCCGGCTAGCTCAGCAGCTCTGTGTTATTTTTGGCCAGTCAGATATGGCAGATCTCTTAGGTTCTGGGTGTGGGAACTGTGAGATTTTCAAGGGCACCACTTGGGGGGAGGGGGATGGCATTAGAAATGGGACATGTAATTTGGGATCCCAGTATTTTCATAGAAATGAATTGAGACAGGCTGCAGGGAAAGTAGAAAGTTATGGGGAGAGTCTCTGAGGAAGTGGTTTTACAAACCACCATCTAAAAACTGAGGAAAATTATTATAAAATGTAAGGAAAATGTTGTGTTTTCTATGGGTGTTTGGTTTTTGGAAATCTGTTACATATGTAACTACACTAGCATGTAGAAATTGGTTTATTTTTACAAGTTGTGTCTCACCATTTGTCAGAGCATTGGTATTACGTGGGTAGAAGGCTGAGATGATTATCTGCACTCAGACCCTGGAAAAGAGCCGTGGCAAGAGTCACTCAGCACTGCCAGAGCTTCGCCAGCTGGGCCCTGGAACTCACCCAGGCCTGCCCACTCCCAAGCACTCTCATGTCCGCCAGACTGCTGTGCATGCCAAGTAGCTTAGCTGTTAACTCTGGTTCTGACCCCAATGACATTAACAAACCTGGGAAGACACTGCCTAGATCACGTAACTCTTAGGTGGTTCCAATGGCTGTGTGAACACGCGAGCAAGCACTCAGAACTCATTGTCTTCAAAGGATGGTTCCCAGATGCCTTACATCTCAATCAACAAGGAAATGAAAGAAAAATAAAGATGCTGGGTCCCACCCTAGACTTACTTCATTAGTGTTTCTGGGCATGAGACTTAGGATTCTTGCACTTTTAACAAGTTTTACGAGAGATTCTAAATGACATTGCTTGAATACTACCGAGTCCAGCGTAAATATGTCTTTCCAAAAGGCCATTCAAGTTAAAGACAGGCTCAACCTCCCAACCCCTGTCCTAAGTTGAGGTCAATACACAGAAGGGGTAGAGTTGAGAAGGAAAAATGCTCAGTTTAGGAGTTACCCAGCAAAATTTCAGAAGGGGCCTCCTTTGTTTATTGACTACAAAACAAACAAATCTCCAGCAGAAAAGGATTCAGAGGTTTTTCAGATGCTCTTGTAACAAAGTACTGTCTTATGCTCATGAAAAGGAAGAAGAAATCCTGTACTAATGAGCAGATGAAAGGAAGAGCAGACTATTCTGACATTAGCAGAATCTGTGTCCTTAGGTCTGGTCTTGATGGAAGGGGGACTGCAGACTGTATCCTTAGGTCATTAGGTCAGCTTCTAGGCCAGTGCTTTCAGAAAACAGGGAAACACACAGGAAGGCTAGTTAGAAGCAATGAACTTTTCTTAATAACAAGGGCTGCTTAGCTAGTTTGGAAAGTGGTAATATTATAAATTATTATTTTTTTAAACAGAAGGGTCACCTATAAAAGTTATTACAAGCATAGTTTGAACTTCATATTTTACAAGCTAAGCTATGCACAATTTGTTTCTTTTCTTCTTTTGTTTATAGTAGTTTTAATCAAGCTGTTCTTTTAAACTCTCCATGGCTAAAATCAACTGTGATAAAAAAAATAATGTTAAAAATCAGCCTGTTACCCTAAAATAGCGTTTTGTCTTTTCAACCAGGCCCTGGGTTCTGAGTGCAAAAACTTTTCAAACTAACAGATGCAATGCAAGGGGGTGAAGGGACCTTGTGGTAACAGAGCTTAGGGGACCATCAGCCTCCAGCACTTTATCCCAATCATTTTCATTTCACTGTTGAAACTGATGTTTTAATTCTTTAACAATTGCATAGAATCTGAAAATTCATGGTAAAATCACATTTTGGCTTTCAAAAAGCCATTCTAGGTTATATAGTTAATAAGAAAGTAAGCAAATTGTGTAAAATTTCTCTTCACAGAATTCTCAATTGGGAATTGAATGTAGAACTGAACAACAGGAATCAAAAAAGCCATGAACCTTTTAGTTTCCTTTCTCCAAATGATCATCTTGAACACAGATGTTTAAAATGTGCTACAAATGTATAAATCAAGGCATAGAGAGATATATAAAATTAAAAGTCTAGTGATCAAAGATAAGATATTTACATTTTTACCCCACTACGAGCCTGGCAGCTAGTTTGATAAAAATTAACAATACTTGCATGAAATTTATTACCATTGCTTTTATCACTAACACTAGAGGCCCGGTGCACAGATTCGTGCACCGGTGGAGCCCCTCGGCCTGGCCTGTGCTCTCTCGCAATCTGGGACCCCTCGAGGGTTGTTGGAGAGCTGTTTTTGGCCTGATCCCCGCAGGCCAGGCCGAGGGACCCCACCGGTGCACAAATTCATGCATCGGGCCTCTAGTAGGCATATAAGATCTTTGGTTAATCTCTTTTCCCCCTTCCTCCTCCCCCCTTCCCTCTGAGATTCATCATTCTGTTCCATGTTTGTGGTTTCCATTCTTGCATTCAGAGTCTGCCCCCTGGTGGTCAGTGTGCATCATAGCTAGTGGCCAGTTGCCGTTCAGCTGGTCACTTAGGCTTTTATATATATACTAGAGGCCCGGTGCACAAAAATTTGTGCACTCGGGGGTGGGGGTGGGGGTCCCTCAGCCCGGCCTGTGCCCTCTCGCAGTCTGGAACCCCACGGGGGATGACAACCTGCTGGCTTAGACCTGCTCCCCGGGGGACTGGGCCTAAGATGGCAATCAGACATCCCTCTGGCAGCCCGGCAGCCCTCAGGGGATGTCCACTTGCCAGCGGGGAGCAGGCCTAAGCTGCAGTCGGACATCCTTAGCGCTGCTGAGGAGGCAGGAGGGGCTCCCACCACCACCACTGTACTGGCAGCCATCAGCCTGGCTTGTGGCTGAGTAGAGCTCCCCCATGTGGGAGCACACTGACCACCAGAGGGCAGCTCCTGCATTGAGTGTCTGCCCCCTGGTGGTGTGTGTCATAGTAACCAGTCATTCCCAGTCTTTCTGCTGTTAGGGTCAGTTTGCATATTATCCTTTTACTATATAGGATAGAGGCCTGGTGCACGGGTGGGGGCCGGCTGGTTTGCCTTGAAGCGTGTCCCGGATCAGGGTGGGGGTCCTGCTGGGGTGCCTGGCCAGCCTGGATGAGGGGGCTGATGGCTGTTTTCAGGCTGGCCACACCCCCTTTAGGGTGGGGGTCCCCACTGGGGTGCCTGGCCAGTCTGGGTGAGGGGCTGAGGGCCATTTTCAGGCTGGCCAGTGACTGAAGCTCCCAGCCTCTCCTTTTTATCTTTTCTTTTTTTAATTCTGAGATTTATTTACCTTCTATAATTGAAACATTGTTGCCGTCACTGGCGCTCCCAGCTCTGAGGCCATGGCCGGCTGAAAGCAGGTATCTGGGGTTTGTTTAGCTTCTATAATTGAAACATTGTTGCTTTTGGAGCTCAGAGCTGGGCGGCGGCAGGCGGGGAACCTTGGCTTCCTCCATCACTGGAGCAAGCAAGCCTCATGTTCGCTTCAGCTGCGTGGCTGCTGGCCGCCATCTTTGTTGGCAGTTAATTTGCATATCGCCCTGATTAGCCAATGGGAAGCGTAGCGGAGGTACGGTTAATTACCCTTTTTGTCTTTTATTAGATAGGATAGATTTCTTCTTTACCAACAATATTTTCAAGGCAAACACAATTTGTGAAATGTTGCCAGAGAAGAAAGTACTTCCTTTTTTTGAAATCATATTATAAGAAAATGGGTGAAAAAAAAGAACTGTCCTAGCTGGTTTGGCTCAGTGGATAGAGTGTCAGCCTGAGGACTGAAGGGTCCTGGGTTTGATTTTCTCAAGGGCATGTACCTGGGTTGTAGGCTCAATCCCCAGCCCTGGTCTGGGTGAGTGCAGGAGGCAACCAATCAATGTGTCTCTCTCAAATCTGTTTCTCTCTCTCCATCTCTCCCCAACCCCTTTCCATTCTATCTGAAAATCAATGGTAAAATATCCCTTGGGTGAGGATTAACAACAAAAAAGAGCTAATTCCCCTCCCCTCTCTTTCTCTCTTTCATTCTCTTTGGAGATAAAATGTTTAATAACTAGAAGTCAGATATTTTTTGATGACAAAGTAGTTCCTAATATTATTTATAAATGGTGCTTGTATATCACCAGAACACAATAATAACTGTAAGTATTCCAGTTTAAGATCTGATCAAGTGCTCTAAATGTATAACTTCTTTTTAAACCACTTACTGCAAGTAGACATTTTTAAAACAGGTCCAGACTATGAATATAAAATGTCCCATGTTAGCAATAACCTTTTGTGTTTTTAGTGAGATCTTCTCAAATTAATCTTTCAACACTCATATTGAGAAATCCCAGCTCTTGTCAGTTCTCAAGTTTAATGACAAGCTTTTGCATTTGTGATGTTGAGGATTAGAATGAGGTAATGAATGCACAAACTTGGTAATTTAGCTCACCTTTAGTCCACCAAATTAATGCAACTGGATTCCTAGTGGAAAAAGCTTTTTCAATTTAAAATTCTGTTTTGGATTTCTTCATTTACTATTCAAGATGTAATGCAAATCACCATTATAACAGAAGATTAAAACAGAGAGGAGATTCTGGTACTCTTTGGGGTGGAGTGGTGGGGACTCTGAGAAGGACAGCTCCATGGGCAGGGGTGGGAGGCCTGACCTCAGTGGCCAGCACCTGGGAGAGGAGCACCAGGAGCCACAGACTGTCTTGTTTCCCCTTCATTTTTTTTTCTCCACAGCACAAGGCCAGTTTTTCTGTCCCCTGTAATTTGCAGCCACTCTCATAGATACTAGATGTGGAGAGACGTGGCAGGTCACCTATTCCCCAGCTCTTCACACAGAATGCCCCTGCTGAATATTCATGAGGCTGTTGTTAGCAGGCGCCTGTGAAAGCCAGCCTATTAGTAGCGATGGCCATTTACAACCACCTGGGGGGCGAACAACATCAAAAGAGCCTTAAAACATAACCATCAGTGGAAAAATAAATAATGAAGGCATGCCGGATTCTAGACATTTGACTAATTGTCAAATAATGAGGTTTATTAAAAACTTCCCTGGAAGCTAGATTCCTCTTATGTTTGGGGGTCAGTTGAAAGCCCGCTGAAGGATACCTGGTGGGAACTTTCTTCCTATTTGGGTAGGAAAAGCTCAAAATGGGTTCTTCCCAGAGGCACAGAAGCACAGCACACTTCAAAAGCCAACCTGAAGGATTCTTCATTTAACGAGCAGCAATTTAATTAATACAGGACAGCACAGCATCTACTTGGTTAACATAAGACATCATTCTTAGTGTTCCTCTGGGACCATGCTAGTTTGGAGACATTTTAAGCTGGCTACAAAGCAGAAACCGAAGAGAGGATTCAGCATTACTTGATATATGGGATAATCTAGACAGAAATCCAGCTAAATCAGTGGATTTGTGTGTGTGAGGCTGTGTGTGTCTTTGGGGGACCAGGCTGCATTGATGGTAAAGCCTATATGAACTAGGAAGCTGCCACTCATCACTGTTTTTAACATCATCTCAGGGCTGGAAAGATAGCAGAGAACAGGTTTGCAGTCAAAGTCAGTTTCAGATCGGCACTGTACCTCATACCACTAGGAAGGTGCTTCCAGCAGGTCTTAGCCTCAGTTTCCTCACATGTAAAGCAGAAACAGCAACGGGTATTAAGAGGAGTAGGTAGCCCTAGCTGGTTTGGCTCAGTGGATAGAGCCTGTGGACTGAAGGGTCCAGGTTCGATTCCAGTCAAGGGCACATGCCTGGGTTGCAGGCTCCATCCCCAGTGGGGGTGGGGGGTGGCGTGCAGGAGGCAGCCAATCAATGATTCTCTCTCATCAGTGATGTTTCTATCTCTCTCTCTTTCTCTCCCCCTTCCTCTCTGAAAGCAATAAAAATATATTTAAAAAAGAAAGAAATTAAGAGGAGTAAACTGATGAATGTAATGCATTTGGCACCATGTAGCTCTTCAATAAACATTAGCTTCCCTTTGCCCTCTGAGCATTCTTTAGTTGCATTTAAATTACCTATTACTTGGGTGTATGGCAAAAATTTGTTACAGGTAAATTTGCATGACTAAAAATGCAACCAGATTTTCAAACAATCTCTAACTCTTTGGACAGTGGAGCCTGGGTTCTAACAGCTTCTCTCTTCAGCCACATTCTCAAATCTCCTCAAGCTTCTCTTCAATAAACACTAAAGAATGTATAGGTCACTTCCTCTTTTCTCCAGTATGGTGGTAACTCATTCAGATATTAAGGATAAATAAGAATTATAACACTCTTGGTATTTAAAGATTTAAAACACACACACACACACACACACACACACACACACACACACACACACCATAATAAGGAAAAGCAAAAGGGAATACTAGTTCCTTTACAAGGTACATAAACACATTCTCAGGAAAAATTAAACTCTTTAGTTCCAGGACAGTTAAAAAGCAAACACTTTGTAAATGTCCCTGAGGGCCTGTGACCCAAGGCACAGGGAAGCACATGCCATGGCAGGAATGGCATTGTATGTGCCTCTGTAATTGTCAACAGATGTGGCATGCTAACGAAACCTGGCTTCCACTTAGCGTTTGCTTTTGGTGACTGACAGGATGAGGGTCTTAGAGAAATGAAGGTTTGATGAATGAGGCATCCTGCTTAATTGTGCTACACTGTTTAGTTCATAAATAGATTCAACAGTTGAGAAACAGGAAACCTTATGATTCTCTCAAGAAAACATAGGGGAGGGGTAGGAAGGAAATGAAAGAAAGAAGCACAAGATCATGTTGCCATGGGATACTTAAACTGTGTAAATCAGGCATCTATGTGGTTTCATTAGCAGAAATTGAGACAAAATTGGTACCAAGACTAGATGTTTAAAAAATTAAGAAAACATATTTCTTCAATACCAAGATATTCTCATCAATTTACTCCCTACACTTTAGTGATATTTAAGTACCAATCTTTTTATTTTTAAAATACATTTTTATTGATTTCAGAGAGAGGAAGGGAGAGGGAGAGATAGAAACATCAATGATGAGAATCATTGATTGGCTGCCTCCTGCACACCCCCTACTGGGGATCGAGCCCACAACCCTGGCATGTGCCCTGACCTGGAATTGAACTGTGACCTCCTGGTTCATAGTTTGACACTCAACCAACACTGGCCGGGAAGTACCAATCTTTTTAAACACTTTACAATCCATAGTTGATCTTTATTTGTGATTTTTGATCTAGACAATTCTGTGCTGTTTCATCTCTTGCTCCTAAGTCCTAAGAGGTTCATGAGCATGAGCAGACTGCTCCTTCATTCAAGACACCCTGTTATACATCAAAAACCATTTTCACTTCTGGAAAAAAATATAAACTTTTGGCTATCAAGTCTTAATTCTAGAAGAGGCTTAGAAAGGTAATTCCCCCATTCTCAGGTCGGAGAAGATGTACTATCTATATTTTTTGATGCATACTCTGTTAATATCTGGGATGAGGATCCTTGCCAATAGAGAATAGGTAGTCATTTTTTCTGGTACACAATCTAGAACTTGTCGCCCAGGAGAGTTAGCTAGAGTGCCATCTGTGTCCTTGGCCATGAGCCAGTTGTCTTTTACACATTCACTCATATAATCCTCCCACCAACTCTTATCAACCCGTAGTCAGTCTACTGTGCCTGAACAGGAAATGCAAGGAGGCCTCAAAATCCCCAGGAGCATCATTGGACATAGAAATGTGAGTAATGCCACTAATGTCTGCCTTTTTTCTTCTTTGCTTCCTTCTCTGCAGTGTTGCACCAGGTTATGGTGAAGTGAGTCAGGTACTACTGAAACATTAAAGTAGGAGGGTGATTTGAAGCCAGTGCCAGTGATAGGGGCAGAAATAGAATGTTGGGGAGCAGGTGTAATTGTAAGAAATATTAATCATGCTCTGTTAACTGTGATTGTTTTGTTCTGATTAAAGAAGGCACATTCTAACCTGGCTGGGAGTTGTAGGGGACCTTGGAGCTCACCTGGAAATGCAGCCCATCTTCCCCATCAGGGAGCTGCCTATTATCATGGGAAGATTAACAACCTTGTTACAGAAACCAGAGCCCACAGCTCTTTGAAGACCCCTGTCCTTTGCATATCACTAAACCCTTTGAAGATCCCAAGCTCTTTGCATACCCGAAGGCCTTTGCAAATCTCCAGACCTTTAAACTGCCCATTTGGCATACCTTCTGCCTACTTCCCCATGTAATCTTTGTCCCCCTACCCAATATACGCAGCTGTCTATGGTGGGATGCAGAGCAGATTTTTATGGATGACTTGCTGCTCTCCCATTCTGCTGGCAGTACTGGAATAAACACTGATATATGATTCAACCCTGTCTCTGCTTAACTGGCTCAAGTAGTGACAGGCAGCACAAACCCATTGATTGTCTGGTTACACCAGCAGCTTCATCACTCATTTGTGCAACCACAAAGTAAGTGTGCTAAGACCCAAAGGTTAGTGAATACCAGTAATACTTGTGCATCATTTGCAATGTTTCCTACGATATTTAAGTACATGCCCAGTCATCCTCTCTACTGGATCTAAATACATAGTGCATGTTCATAGCACATCCTCTTCCGTAATTTGTAAATATAAAACTATTTTCCACAGCCTGAAACCACTTACTGAAGATCAACTGTGACGAGTGTAATTAACTTTTGAATACATTGTCACTTATCAAATACATTCAGTTCTCACAACAGTCCAGTGAAATACTATTGCCCTCATTTTACAGATCAGGAAACTGAAGCTCCAAGCAGTTAAATGACTTGTCAGAAACACATTGGTATAAAGCGATGAATCCTGTTCCTCTTTTAGGACAGTTGCTGCCTCTCTATCACAGGTGTTAGGTAGGTGGCTAGAACAATCCAAATGTTGAAGGGTGTCTCTGGGCCTTCTGTGATTGTTCTTTCTCAGTCTTATTCTTGGGATAACATACACAGTAGAGTAGCTGTGGAGTGTGTAATATAACTTAATAAGCTGGAGAGAGTATAAGTAGTTCTGCTAAGTTTTCCCACTTGTATTGATAAGAAGAGACTGTGGTGTGGGAATGGGAGGTATTAGATAATGCAGATTGCTGGAAGTGTGGCATAAACTTATCCAACTCCTCATATGCCTGTCCACCTGACTGTCTCAGGTAAACTGGACCAGAGAGGCTGAGGAATACTTGTGTCATCCTAAACTCATCTTTGGGGTGATTATGAGGCACAGATCATGAAAAGCAGAGAGACGAGGTGTTTAAAATTCAGGATATTTCTTCATTGCTTCTGGGACCTTACCACTGTCCTTCCTTATCTGCTAATAGATACTAGGATGGAGCGGGGTTTATGTATTTTATATATTTTGAATGAGATCTCAACAGTGAAAATAAAGGCTGTTATTGAGTTCATCGGCACATTATCCTATCTTTCCATTTTAAGGACTACACATTCTCCCAAATGAGTGGATATGATGAATTAGTTGGCTCTTCTGTGCTAAGAAGCTGTAAGGCTATGGCCTGAGCTACCTATGGTCATAGTTTAGCATCTGAGAGGACAATTGGCTTGAGAGAATAAAGGCACCATGAAAGAAGTTGGAATAAACAACAGAGAGCTAGAACATGTGTCCTAGCAGCATTCAAATATGAGACCAAATCCAACCCTACGTCCTTGTGGCTTGCCTGAACTCCCCAATTTTGCTTCAGGTCATCTGAATTGGATTTCTGTCACTTAGGACTGAAGGAATACAGAAATCTTGCTTTAATAACTGAAGTAATAATAGTGGCTTCTTGAGTGTTAACTTTGTGCCAAGCATTTTACTTAGACTATCATTTTTTCTTCAATATAATCTTATGACGCAAGGTATTATTATCGTCATTTTATTTATGAAGAAACTGAGGCCCCAGGAGGTTAAATGACTTTCCTAAGTCACACAGATCAAGAGTAGCCTAGTGAGATTTTTGCATCCTTTTCTCCTTGGCTCCTAAACCCATGCTCTTAATGTCTACGCTATTTTCTACCAGCCAAGCAGACCTCACTTTTTTGAGCTTTGCTTTACTGTGCTTCCTAGATGTTGCATTTTTTAACAATTGAAGGCAACCCCTCCACCAGAAAAAAAAATTACAACTCACGTTATTATGATCCTCACTTTATTGCAGTGGTCTGGAGTCGAACCTGCAGTCTCTCTGAAGTATGCCTGTACCTCACATCACCTGGGGAGCTTCTGAAACCAGGTGTGCGTAGGCCCTCTCTCTAAGCCTATACGAGTCTGCACAAGCATAGCTGGCACCATTCACAGAGTACAATGGACTTGTGCTCCAGGAGGTTGGGGCACCGGGGGGATGAGTATTTTCTCAGTAAATGGTGCAACTTGTGCAGCCAGACCAATTAAATCTGGATATTGGGAGTGGGGTCCCAGGGTTGATACATTTTTAAAAGCTCCCAAGTGATTTTAAAGTGCAGTCAAGGGTGTGAACCACAACTGTAACCTAAACACATATCTTGGGTTTATATGGGCTTTGACTGGGTCTACACTAGCATAAAATGAAAAATTAAAGCTTATGGTGGGGGCAACTGAAGCTAACATGCCAAGTGACTACAATTATCTGGGTATTTCATATAAAATCTTCTGTTAGGATGAGTGAGTGTGAAATCACTGACCCCTCTAAACAATGGCTCTATTTCTGAACTGCACTTCATATTATAGCACTGACTAAATATATTAAAGTAATATCTATGAATACCCTCATTCCTTAACTATGACATCAACAATAATTAATGAACTATTTCTTCAGAAAAATATGGATTTTGCAAAGATGTCCAGCAAACATTTTCACCTAGGTTTCAACCTTCCATAACTGAATGGTTTGGGATAGTGATGAGGGTCACGCCCTATCTCTACACAAAATTCTGTTCTCTCACTTGCCAGGAGATGAATTCAGCCATTACTATGGAAAATAAAGAAATGAGAAAAGAAAGAATACAGAGAATGCACTTCATAATTAGTCCTATTGTAGGCCACAGCTCACTCAGATTTCAGAAGAACTCAACCGTATTTGATATGTGCATTATATAAATAGGAAGGACAATTAAGACAGCAAATATCATATTCTAAAGAAAACTTAGTACCATAAATTATGCAATCTCATACTTTCTTATAAAACAAGATAAACCAGAGACAAGTCATTATGTTAGAAAAAGGGGAATGTACAAGAATATCAGGTTAAATGATCATTTTTGAACTTTAATACTGATCAAAGGGAGGATCTTAAGCCAATGAAATTACCCAGACTAAAGAATCTATAATAATAAAAGTGTAATATGCTAATTAGACTGGACGTCCTTCCAGACAAAGCCGGGGCTGTGAGGGAAGCCGGTGCCAGCAGCCGGGGGAAGGAAGGCCTACTCTTGCACGAATTTCGTGCATTGGGCCTCTAGTCTACTGTATAAAATTGAAACTCATTTCTATTATAAAAAGTTCTTACCCAATCCAAACTTAATTTTACAAAAATCTGTTGAATTGTGTTGTTTTTCCTGTAGTTTCCATTATTCCATGCTTATTAAAGTAATTAAATTGATAAGCATCCTTTAGCAGAGCTTATAAAAAACTGATGAACTATCACAATACTTTAAGACTTACTTGACTTAAAGAAGGTTCAACAAGCAGATTGAATATGTCCAAATACAGTCAGACATTAGTGATGATGTCTAGTAATTCCAGTATGAGCAACCACTGCCAATCATGGTGCACTGTTTCATGGGACTACACTATGTCTCTTCAAGGGGACATTTTAATTTGACAAAGTTTCAAGTAGCAAAATAACAAAAAGAAATTTTACCAATAAATTGCTAGAAAATGCAGATCAATCCCTGAGATGTGTGGATCTGTAAAGTTGGGTCTTGTCTTGAGTCTCTCAAAGGAGCAGGATGTGGATTAAATTGAGCCTGTGCAAAGGCTGCGATTGAACTCTATTATGTCCCACTCCTGTTTAAAACCTTCAAAAATTTCTGACTGTCCCAGACCCTCAGAATGGCTTTCGGGTCCCAGTTGGGGTCCCAGGGAACCTTTTCAGGTTTAGGTCTATCTTCCTTTATTAAATTAAGCTATGGCCAAGCCAAGCCAAAGAACATATTTAAAGGCCCTACTGCACTTTATTGCCTATGGAATTTTGCTTATCTCTATCTTCTTACATGGAATGCACACCTCCCCTTCTCACAAAATTCTATTTTTTATCTTGAAAATAAGGTGAAATGACACCTCTTTTATGATGCCCCAGGCAGTTTAATGTCTCTCTTGCCTGAAGTTCTATTGCACTTTGTTCTTTCTCTGTTTAAATCCTCCATTAACTCCTTGAGGATAAGGACAGTACCTTATATGAGAAATTGGAATAAAACAGACCAATATGTTAATTTTGGCTTCTTCACTTAACAGCTTTAGAGAAAGTAAACTCCCTGGGCCCCAACTGCCTCATCTGAAAGTTGGTTACAGAATAATAATGTATACTTCAAAAGGTTCTTATGAAATTATATAAGATAATAAATGTAAAGCAACTAGAATAATAGTTGAGGACCATAAAGCAGCAAGAGAAAAACTGTTACCTTCAAGGGAGGTCCCATAAGACTGTCAGTTGATTTATCAACAGAAACATTTTAGGCCACAGGGGATTGGCACAAAATATTCAAAGTGATTAAAAGTAAGGACCTACAAACAAAACTACTCAACCTAGAAAAACTATCATTTAAAATTGAAGGAGACATAAAGAGCTTCTCAGACAAAAAAGGTAAAGGCGTTTACTACAACCAAACATGTATTATAAGAAAAGTTAAAGGGACTTCTTTAACACTCCGGTGTGGGATGAATTTCCCGCCAAAATATAAGATGGCTCTGTCTTTTGGTTTTGTTCCATCCACCAAAAGGGTGGATTACAAACAAATATTTGGTAATACGCAGTTACAATCGGCCCGAGTTTACACGTTTCCCGCACTCCACCGCAAATCTATATGAACCGAGTTAAAGGGAGCCCGATCCTAGGGTGTGTCACCCGAGAACCGCCCTCTCACAATCTGGAACCCCTTGGGGGATGTCAGAAAGCTGGTTTCAGCCTGATCCCCACAGGCCAGGCCGAGGGACCCACCAGTACACGAATCCGTGCAATAGGCCTCTAGTGTATAATAAAATGGTAATAAATGCATACCTATCATAATAACTTTAAATGTAAATGGCTTAAATGCTTCAATCAAAATACACAGGGTAGCTGAAAATAAAACAAAACTCATATATATGTTATCTACAAGAGATGCACTTCAGATTGAAAGACACATACAGAATGAAAGTAAAGGGATGGAAAAAATATTTCATACAAAATGAAAACAAACAAAAAGCTTAGATAACAATACTTATATCAGACAACACAGACTTTAAAACAAAGGCTATAATAAGGGACAAAGAAAGATGTCACACAATGATAAAGGGATCAATCCAATAAGATCTAACCCTGGATATAAACCTTGTAAACATTTATTCACCTAAATATATAAATAAATATTGATAGACATAAAGGGAAAAATCAATAGTAATACAGTCATAGTAGGGGACTTTATCACCCCATTAATATCAGTGGATAGATCTTCCCAACAGAAAATCAACAATGAAACAACAACCTTAAATGACACACTAGTCCATATGGATTTAATTGTATTTTCAGAGCTTTTCACTGTGAAGCAGCAGATCATACATTTTTTCAAGTGCACATGGAACATTTTCCAGGATAGATCACATGTTAGGACACAAAACAAGTCCCAGTAAATTTAATAAAACTGAAATCATATCAAGCATCTTCTCCAACCACAATGGTAAAAATATAGAAATCAATTACAAGAAAAAATCACCAAATACATGGAGGCGAAATAACAGGTTAATAAACAACGAATGAGTTACCAATGAAATCAAGGAGGAAATCAAAAGATACCTTGAGAAAATTGCAAATGAAAACACCCCAGCCCCAAATCTATGAGACACAGCAAACACAGTTTAAGAGGGAAATGCATAGCAATACAAGTCTACGTCAAGAAACAAGAAAATTTTCAAATATACATGTATCCTTACACCTAAAGGAACTAGGAAAAGAACAACAAATTCCAAGGTAAGTAGAAGAAAGGAAACAGAGTGAAAATAAACAAAATAGTGTCTAAAGAAACAGTACAAAAGATCAATAAACCAAGAGCTGGTTCTTTGAAAAGAGAAACAAGATTGATAAACCCATAACGAGACTCATCAAGGAAAAAAAAGGACTCAAATAAAATCACAAATAAAAGAGAAGTAACAACTGGCACTAGAGAAATACAAAGGATTATTAAAATACATTATAAACAATGCATATATGAACAAATTGGGCAATCAGAAGAAATGGTTAAATTCCTAGAAACATACAATTTTCAAAGACTGAATCAAAAAGAAACAGAACAGACCGAAATCTGAACAGACCGATCAGCCAACGAAATCAAAACAGTAATTAAAAACCTTCTGACAAACTAAAGTCCTGGACCAGATGGCTTCACAGGTGAATTTTGCCAAACATTCAAAGAATCCATACCTATCCTCAAACTATTTCAAAAAATTCAAGAGGAGAGAAGAATCCTAAGCTCATTTCAGAAGACCAGCGTTTTCCTGATTCCAAAACCAGATAAAGACACTAGAGAGAAATAAAATTATAGGCCAATATTCTTGAAGAACATAGCTGTAAAAATCTTCAACAAAATATTATCAAACCGAATTCAGCAATACATAAAAATGATCAAGTGGGCTTTATTCCTGGATGCAAGATTGGTTCAATATCTGCAAATTGACTAATGTGATAAATCACACAAACAAAATGAAGAACAAAAAATTGCCAGTGAATGAAAAATTCCTGAAGCTGACTGATGAGTAAATGAGAATTCATTAGACTATTCTCTCTACTTTTGGACATGTTTAAAATTTTCTGTAATACTTTTTAAAACTATATTCTAAAATAATCTAACATAATAAAACAGGTTATATTGAATTCTACATTCTCTAGTCACTTAATGTTGGTATAGACAAAGTTCACATAGCTAGCTGACAGGAGGAAACCTATTTTGACATCCTTTGACTTTTAAGCAATTTTGGATATTTTTCTTAGAAATTTCAATGCAGCTTTATTCACTTTTCCATGATGAAGTCTTTCCTATTGTTTCCGTGATTATTAAGTAAAACAAATTTGTGAGCTCCTGGGGAAGAGAGGCCTTATTTCATTTTTGTATCTTTCATAATTTATATATAACATAGTTGAATGAAGTGTTACATAAGGAGTCAATTAAAGTATTTGTAAAATACTAAGTGAAACGGATGGAAAGTCAAAGGCATAGGAAGGGGAATCAGAAGAACTAATTGTGAAACGCTTTAGGCTACATTATTAGAAGGTATGGGAAATTAAGTCATTGTATTTTTTGAATCTTACAGTGCAGAAAATAAAGTTGTAAAGTAATTATTTCAAAATGCTACTTTCTCAAGCCCCCCTTTCTCTCCAGGTCCTCTCACTTTGAGCCTTCTTCTTGAGTGTGATGGGGTAGCGTCTGGCATGAGCTTCATGCACTCCCTTCTAAAAACACTTCTCTCATCAAGTTCTTTTCCTGTTGAAGAGTTCTAGTGACTCTGCATCGACTACAAGAGTTTTCCACCTTAAATTTACGGCTCTTCTTTATCTGCCCCAGAGAAAGTCAACTGTTCTTCCCAACCACTGCTCTCCAAGATGAGTCTTCTGCCCAGTCAAGTAATTCTCCTGACCACCCCCAATGGGGACACCTGCCTTTGTTCATATTATTTCTGTCCCCAGGAATGCCCTTCTCTACCACTTGCCTCCATTCTGATATATTTGAACATAGAACTTTCCTGTCTTCCATCCTATGAGCTCCTGCAGTTATTTTCTGTGTGTATTATCCTGATACTGTACCAAAAACATCCTTTTTACTTTTCTTGTGTTAATTTTCAAATCAATACTTATAATCAGCAAACATCTACTGGATACCTATTGTGTGCCAGATATTGCGTGTTGTGGGTATATAAGGATGAATAAAATACTCTCTTGGTCCTCAATCCAGTTTAAGGAGGTAAAATACAAAGTGTATTAAATTTAAAGTGAAATGTGTGCTTTAAATCACAGTTTAAGGCAACAATAAAAGAGACTTCATAAAGCAGTGGATGACTAATTGCCCAATAGTACAAACAATGCTCTTTCCTTTGAGGCTATAGTCATACTACAGGGCCTGAGCCTGGTATGCTTTGGACAGGATACCCAACCTCCACCACTGCAATGTAAAGTCCACATGGCAGAGACCTGGTAGTCTTTTTCATATCCTATCTTCAGTGTCTAGAGTGCCTGGTTTATAGTAAGCACTCAAGACATGCTTGTTAGTTGTATGAAGTTGCCTACTTAAATGAGGGCTACAGTTGAAAACTGGAGAGTGCCCTTTTCATGTTTATTGTGGGGTGAAGTCTGCTCACCATGCAGCACCAATCTCTCCAAACATCACTGGCACAGAGTGTTTTCACCATAAAGGAGGCATCGTTCAATTAGGGACAACAGGGACATGGAGCTGCTGGGTTACACTATTCCATCTTTTGATGAGAAAACATGATTCCTGGGTACAGAGGCTGAACCTTCAGTTTCCTTTGTATTGCTATTCCTACTTGTGTCCTGATCTTCCCTCTTGGAACATTTTAGAAGAAAGGCATTTGGAAATGCAGAAATGGAACATTTTAATTTGGTTCTGCTTAATGCCATATGAGGTATTGGACAAAAATAAGCGAGATGGAAACTATGTGAGAGTAATCTGCATATTTGCTACTTCAATATGGAGTCTGAACTATTACAGGAAAGATGAGAAAAATTAAAATGTGATTTAAAAACAATTCAATATGTAAGGAAAGAGAACAGCTCAATGAAGCAATTATTAATAAAGTAATCATAACTATGGTTATGGCATTACGGTTTACAAACTTTCCATTATCATACTCTTCCTACACACTTAGACCCTACTTGTTCAGCATTTGATTCATGGACATTTTTTCAAGGGCCAGGCCCTTCTTCCAGGCATGAAGAATTCTGAGGAATTCATAATCAATCACAATGATAAGAAAAGAGGAAGTGCCATGAGGAGAGGTGAGCACAGGGCATTATGGGAATACTCAAGGGACACTTAACCCAGACTGCTAGAGATCAAAGAAGATTTGTGAGAGGAGAACAAGAAGCTGAATCATGGATGAGTAGGAATTAACTGGTGAAGAACACAGAGTAGGACAGGCCCAATAGCAAGTTAGTGTGAGAACATAGGGTGTGCCAGGAATTTTGATTAGACCTGTATGAATGAGAGATGAGGAGGAAGGAGTGGAGGGGCCATGAAAGAGGAGGCTGCACACCAGCCAGAGGATGGAAGGAGAAGAGCCTTGAATTCCTTGCTAAGTAAAGGTATGGCACCCCGGAGACAAAAGGGAAATATTGAAGGATTTTTTTTTTTAAAGGAGAAGAGATGCAGCTCAATGGCCTAGTGGCTGACCCAATGAAAATCCACACTTCTTCCTAAAGAATCCCAATTTTTTCTTATTCATCAAAAGGCTACATTTTCAGTAGGGACTGGGCCCTACTCTATCCCCAGGAAGTAAAATCTGATCAATATAAGCCCATCTTGGTAATTCTCCCCCACTGCCATTGCCTGATTTGGCCATGGACATGTGTCACAATTTTGGCCAATGAGACTGAGGAGAAATCTGCTTTGAAGCTCCTGGAAGAGATTTCTTCACTCTTAAAAAAGGATATCCATTGTGGACATTCTTTCTTCTGTTTTTGCACAATGTGTGAGAATTTTTGTGCAGCCATCTCAAGCCTGAAGGCAGAAATCAACATGCTAAGGATGGCAAAGGGGAATGATGGAAAGAACCAAGCGCCTTGGGCCTTGGGTGGTTGACGACTGCATTGCCCATTCTATAACCTCCCACTACAGAGTTCTTTTGAAAAAACAACAACAAAAAACCCCTACTGCCATCCTGAGTTGGGTCTGCCGTTTTATTTTGCATTCCAAAGCATCCCAACAGATAAACTGATTTTCTATTTAGAATGTTTGCTGTGGCAACAGTGAGCCAATTAGGTGGAAGGGAACTAAAAATGCAGAATGTTAGTAGGAGGCTGCTGCAGGACTCAGGGATAAGGAGACAAGGTCTATGGAGTGGGGAGAGAGGAATAGGCTTAAGAAATAAAAGGAATTTGGAGTGACCAAGACTTGGAGACCATCCGGTTGTACATGCTATGATTAAGCAATTTCTAGTCAATGAGATAGGGAACAGAGGAGGAGGAACATGTTGGTGGAAATGATGCTGTGTAGGCTACAACACCCATACTGCAGATGAGATAATCAAGTCGCATTCACCAGGTTGCACAGTCTATGAGACTACGGATCTTGTCTATCTCCTATACTACTGACTCCCCTTTGCTATACTGTAGATGATTAATAAGGTATTTAAGAATAAATGAGTGAGGTTAGAAAAATTAAGAAAGCACATGCAGTTAGAAGTTGTGAAGTCAGAAAACACTCAAGGTCTCTAGTTATTTCTACCACATACCAACAATATCAGAAAAAGGTTGACTCCGAGATTCTGAAGCACAGGAGAAAACTTACTGGTAGATGTGGAATATGGGTGGGCTCACTCTCTCAGGTCACATTAAGAAAGTACCTAATTTTTTCCCATTAATGTATATTTTATGGAAGAGTTTCTTTAAAAAGGAGATGTTCAAGAAAGATGCATTAAGGACCTCTGAGAACCATGGATTTTTTCTCATTACTGACATATTCTAATGAAATAGACTCTTCTCATTCTAACCTGGAGCTCATAATTGAAGAATCAGGCAAAAAATTAAGATTTTAAGTCTCTCCACTCCCTGAGTGAATAAAGACTAGCCTAAATACGTCTTAGACTGCTTTAAGTCATGCTCTTGTATTGTCTTTGAAATCATCAGGGAACAACTGTTTACCATTTTATGTATGAGAATCATTAAAGTACTAGAAGATATTATTCAACATCTGTCAGCATTTACTCCTTTAAAAAAAATCCTAATTGGTCTAGCCTCCCTAATTTATGTCATTCTTCCAATAGTTTTTCTATTTTTATGTCTCTTTTATCAGCATCGTTTATTTTCTCCACACTCCTAATCTGAGGGACCCAAAGCTTGTTGGGAAAATAATTATTTCTATGTTTTAGTCTCTTCTCTCATGTCAGACTTACAAGAATTTAAATGTTTCCAAAATTAAACTAAGGTACACAGAGGAGGCAAAGAAATAGAAACCATTGACCTTAACCTCAAAGAATTGATCACTGGGGTTGGGAAGCAGGATGCACATAAACTCCTACTAATCCAAGAAAAATGTTGATGTGTAATTCAAGGGCCATCAGAAGTGTTTTAGCCTATAGAAGTGTTTTAGCAATTTAGAAGAACAACAGAGCTCCAGTGGTTGTTAAGAAAGAATTCAGAAACACTGATGAATAAAGAGCATCTAGGATTTAGAGAGGAAGACTAGGAAGGAGTATGAAAGGAGGTGAAAATGGGAGGAGGCTGGAGTATACTAGTAAAGAGATCTGGAGTATAAAGAGATCTGGAATAGAGAGTTAATATGGAAAATAAATCTAAGATGCTTTTTAAAAAAGTTTCCTGCACAGAGCCTTAATGTGTATGTCCATTATGGACATCATCTAGATAGTTGAAAGACATCATATTTCCTCTCCAAAGATCCTTTCATAAATTGATCTATTTGGTTTTGATAATTAATAAAAATCATGTTGAGTTTTAATTCTATCTGTGCTCTTAATTAGCATTTTGACATTGAGTATATGTGGAACATTAAAAAATTAGGGCTCAGCTTTCAGACTGCAGAAATTAGACCAGGCACATGGTAGGGACTCAATAAATATTTATTGAATCAATGGGGGAAAAAAAGAGAAATAAAAAGGAGAAATAAAGGATAGAGCTTGAAATTATTTTTTCACATTAATTTTTCCACTGTTAGGTGAGCAATGATTGAAATTATAACTTAATTAGTATTTTAAATCCTATCTTTATGTTTAATTCATTATAATTTGCCATCTCTTCAAGAATACAGGGTACACAATTGGTATATTTTTATTTTCTTTTATCAGATTAACTAGGTTTTTCTTTTTTTTTTTCCTAAAGTTCCTGAAATTTTCAACAGGTAACAAGAGTTATAACTTAAGTGGTTTCATTATTTCTTTCAGGAATAGCCTGAACTTGAAATATCAAAAGATAGCTCAAGAATAATAGTGGAAAACAGCAATAATTTGGTTCCATCTTACAATACTCTAAAGAAAAAAAATCCAGGAAATATTAGTTGCCGTCTAAACGAACCACCACCTTTATATAAACCTGCCTGATTGGCAGAGGTGGAGAGAGGGTGGAACGAAGGATGTGAGAAGAAGTCAGTAGTTATTCACAATAACAAACTCCTTTCCCCAGGGGTAAGTTATTCTGGAGAGGAATGCACTGAAATCCTTTGCATAAGCAAGAACCAAGTAAGATAAACATTTCAGACGCTGCCATAGATCTGGAAGACTCTCTCAGCATTCCAGACTCCCCTGTGTTGTATACTGTGGGAAAAGGGCCACCAGCCTTGAAACCAACGTGGCCTGTGCTCAGGGTGACATCTGCATGGAAGAGCAAGATAACCTTGGGCAAGTCATTTAGTCCCTCTGAGTCTGTTTCTTTATCTGCAAAATAGGGATAACCATAATTATCCCTTAGGATGACTGTACAGATAAAAAAGACAGTGTCTGCAAAAGTCGGAGTGTCTGATAATTAGCAGGAGCTCAATAAATTGTCATTTGTATTAATTCTTAAGCAATGATAATGGGGCTCAAATTCTCCATTCCCTGAGCTAAAAGGGAAAGGCCTCTTTACCTTTGTGAATACAATCAAATCAACTTATTATTAATTCCACACAGATATTCCATTCTTATGGAATATCTACATGGAAAGAATAAAGCTAGAGCCAATGCTCAATTATTCAGTACAACAAAAGCAAGACATACAGTAGTCTCTTTTTATCTGAGGTTTCATTTTCCATAGTTTCAGTTACCCGCTGTGATTGGAGAATATTAAATGAAAAATTCCTGAAATAAACAATTCATAAGTTGTAAATTGTGTGCTGTTCTGAGTAGCATGATAAAATCTCACGCCATCTGGCTGGGACATGAATCATCCCTTTGTCCAGCATATCCACACGGTATATGCCACCTGCCTGTTAGTCACTTAATAATCACCTCAATTATTAGAGCAGTTATCAAACAGACAGACCACATTCATATAACTTTTATTACAGTATATTGTTATAATTCTTCTATTTTATTAGTTTTTTGTTTGTTTTATTAATCCTCACCTGAGGATATTTTTTCCATTGCTTTTCAGAGAAAGTGGAAGGAAGGGAGGGAGAGGGAGAGAAACATTGATGTGAGAGAGACAAATCGACTGGTTGGCTCCCACACTCACCCCGACCCAGGGGCAGGGAGTGAACATGCAACCCAGATAGGTGCCCTTGATCAGAATCAAACTGTGACCATCAGTGCCTGGGCCAACACTCTAATCACTGAGCAACACCAGCCAGGGCTTATTAGTTATTGTTGTTAATCTCTTATTGTGCCTAATTTGTAAATTAAACTCTATCATGGGTATATATGTCTAGGAAATAACATAAATAGTATAATATAATATATATAGTATATATGCATCTGCGGTTTCAGGCATTTACTGGAGATCTTGGTATGCATCCCCTCGGGATAAGGGGGAACTACTGCACCTGGGAGGACGCAGCACACGTGTTTCTGTTCTACTCCTGTCTTCCGTTTCAGCTCCTTCCCTCCCCTTGGAGCACCCCCAGTCTCCACTCTAACTCACCCGCAATCTGTCAGACTTTTTCTCACATCTACCACCCAGCAAACTTATTCGGTAGCTTTTCTCAAATTTTAAGAAGATTCCTACTGAAAAGTTTAAGGATCAGGAAAAACCTAAAGTTAAAAAAAAAATCAATCTATACAACTTAAGGGCAAACTCCTTTCCCCTACACCGGTGCACAGTACTGCAAATAGAAATGTTGTTTTAAGATATTTCAAAATATAGTTAAAACATACAAAAACCAGCAGTGCCCTGGGCGCTCCGGGATCTGTCTCCTGTTCAACAGCATTTGGACGGCACAGCCCAGGGCCGCCCCCGCTTCCAGCCCCCGCCTCCCTCCTGGTCCCATCCGGTCTCCACCTTCAGACCCACCTGCGGGCCCAGCCCACACACGGGTTTCCCACCTTCACTCCTGATGCCGACAAAAGTGAGCCCCACCTTTGCCAGAGTCACCCCCCGAGGTGGAGGCCGCGCCCCCCCGCCCGCCCGGCCTCTGCGGCCCCACACCTACCTCTCCCGGGGCTCCTGTCCCCCCCGACGGGTGGCTCCGAGGGCGCGGGCCCTTCCCGAGGTGGCGGGGCCGCAGCTGAGGGCGCTGAGCATCTTCAAGAGGCGCCTCCAGCGCGGGCCCTTCTCTCCCAGGACGTGCGGAGGCCTCCCCGGGTGAGGGCCGAACTCAGGCCCCGGCCGCCGCCCCGGCCTGGGAGAGGAGCCCGGCCCGGCCCTTGGGGAGCCGCAGGCCCTGGTTCTGCCCCGCAGGCCCTCGGCTCCGTGACTTCCTGCAGAACCACTTCCGGGCAGGAGTGAAGCTCATCAAGAAGAGGGGCGACACCTGACCCCCCTCCGCAGGCTGCCGCCCGGGCTGGGCTGGGCGAGCATCTCTCCGAAAGGCTCACCCTCCAGCACGACCAGGAGCCTGTGGAGCCCAGAGGCCTGTGAGGGGCCCCTCTGCCTCCCCTGGGGTCTGGCTTTTACCTGAGCCTCTTCCCGAAACTACTAGCCATTCTTTTAACCACCCTGAAGCCCTCTCCCATGCACTGGGCCAAATGAAACAATAAAGCTTTTTGCAGCAAAAAAACACAAACCAAGACAAAAACCATACAAAAACCACTGGAGAGAATTTGGGTATTAGAATAAAGGATAGCTCCTTCTACCTTTAATTATGAAAGATTTTTATAAACCTTAAAATCTAAGATATACTTTAAAAATCTACAATCTATCAATAATAATTTTTTTAAATATTGCAGATCCATCAAGTATGCTGTTGGTGAACCTACTTTGCAGGCTGAAGGAAAAAAGCTGAGTGGGTGGATATAGAGACACTTTTGTTTATTTTAACCTGTGAAGTGTTTTGTAGCCACAGAAATGGTTCTGGAAACAGTAATGTTAAGACTATTTAAAAAGCTGAACTTACAACTTGATAATACAAATACAGAATAATTTGCAAATCTTTAACCATGTTTTTAGTTATGTAAATAATGGTGTTAAGGGAACAACCTCAGGTCAGAAATACTTAGCATCATCAATAACCCTTTCCCATGGCCAGTGTAGGGCAAATTTGTGAAGTAGTAGACATCTGTCTTCAAGATTGTTCCACTTTCTAGTCCTATAACCTCCTCAGGCCTACTCCTGTTACATAATTTCATCCCTGCCCAGGACTTTTTTTAAAAAGATCAATCTGATAAGTCACTGATAAGGGTAAATTAGTTTCTGTTCAACCTCATACATGAGTCTTTGTATTAGAACAGCAATTTTCAACCTTTTTCATCTCATGGCACATATAAACTAATAAAATTCTGCGGCATACCAAAAAAATATTTTTTTGCCAATCTGACAAAAATAGGTATAATTTTGATTCATTCACATCAGATGGCTATTATTGTGTTGCCTGTTGTCATTTTCTTTTTATTTGATATTTTAAGGGAAAAGAGGTCCTTGCTCCTGACTACATACTCAGGTATTGTATGTTTTAAAAATTATTGTGGCACACTGGTTGAAATATGCTACATTAGAAAAAAATCAGCAGGAAATATCCCACTCTCAAAGAATAAATCTCTAATGGTAAAATTTCTGAAACCATTGTATTTGGGCAAGGAATTATTTGGGTCAGAGAAGATTTCCTAGCACAGGACTAGAGCTAGAAGTATATTAGTAGAAATAATTGTTTTCTATTCCATTTCTCAAATTTTGATTGTGAAATCACTTTTACTACAATCACGAAAGATACATATTAAAAAGAGAGGGAGAGAGAGAGATTTTTCTAGGCCCAATTCCAGAATCATTAAGTCATAATCTCTGGCAGTGAGAAACTTATAATTTAGAGAGAGAAGACATATGGGTAAACAAATACAAGTGAGTATTATCATCCCAAGTTTGGAAATGACCAGATTATACCTTATAGACAAAAAGCTTAAAGTATCCACACATTTAATGGTCTATCTGTATTCACTGTGGTGTGTAAGAATAGAAACTTATTTTAAAGTATAGCAGCATCTAAGGAACCCCAACATTATCGCTTGGTCTTACCAGGCACTCCATCTTGGATCCAGAAGTTGATGTCTGTCCCTTCGCCAGCACTGAAGACCTGTGTGACGTTGATGGGCTGCAGCAGGCTCATGACCTCCTTCATGATGGCTCTGGCCTTTTCGCTGCCAGTGAATTGCAGCCCAGAGGGTAAGAAGGTTCCTGCATCAGACTCCATCACCAGGCTGTAGTTGGAAATATTTGCCTAAACAAAGACAAAAGTGTTTGATTTATTTCTGTTGCTTGTTTACTCTCTCCTTGGGAACTATCAACAACAATAATCAAACACTTTATCTCTTTGCCAGTTCTTGCCAAAACACATCTTCCTCTGCCTGACTGAGGGTCTGGTCTGTGTATTACCTAACTATTCTGAGATGCACAATTACTCATCCTGGGATTTGCCAAACTCGAGTTGACACGGAAGGATTAAAAAATATAATAAACAGGAATGTAAAGCCCCATATTAAAATTATTCAATTATTTTTACTAGCCGTAATATTCTTTCAGCTAATTTTCTTAAGTGCTTACTGCATACCAGGATGCAATTCCCCCCTATATGGTGAAGGATCTCCAGATAGCATTAGCGATGCAACTGTTATTGGAGAATTGCGAGGATTTCCCTTCTCCGTTGCCAGTGAGAGTCGGGTTCTTGGGGTGCCACTGAAATAAGCATTTCCAGAGGTCCCCAAAGAAAATGAGATTTGGTAGAAAGCTGTATTTGCATGGAATTACATCGCTTGGTTTCAAAAGTCCCATTTCCCTTAAGCCAGTCCTGGGAAAGATACAGCTGGGAATTCAGCAGAGCTAAAAGCAAAGCCAGTGTCCAGAGTTGCTGTTCCATGACGGAGCTGGGTCCGGCACAGCATCAGGCTAGTTGCAGTCCATTAGTCTATGTGTGTGGGGTCCACATGGCTGTGGGCCACGTGGGGGAGTGCAGAGTGTGAGAGCCCCACAAACCAGGAATCAGATGCAAGCAGCAAAAGGGAAGGAAGGGAATGCTTTGGTTCAGGAGCTGATGTATCAGATTTCACGCCTTTGCTGTGACCACGCCTATTTTGACGTGCTCCCAGGTGTGACTGACAGGTAATCATCTTCTCTACATCACCCCGACCTCACTGGGCATGCCTGTAATATTCAGTCTTGGGTTCCTGATGTTGTTCCATCTGTTGCATCCCCAGGGAGAGGTAACAGAACAATACATGAAACGCTGCTCTCTCTGGTGGACAGCCATAGCTCTCTAAACCCTGGCAACTCTGCCAGGCCACTAGTTTGTTAACTCTTTCCAAATAAAGTCTGGTAAGAAAGCAAACAGTGATTTCATGTAGCCAGTATCGGCACTACAGGAGCTCAGAATATAAGAGGCTCTCGCCAGCTTGCACAGCTAAATTGTCACACTGACCTAAGACTTGCAAGTTTAAAGTCCTTCAGTTTCCCAGGAGCCGTCCACTTCTTGAAGACTGACTGACTACTACCAACAACTACTTGGCCGAGTTATTCCCAAGCCATTCCTGGATGGCACTGTATTTATTTTCCGTAGGGTAAAAATCAATAATAACATTTGTACAGTGCTTCCAGAGAGCTTTACATTTGTAATCTCCTTTGATCTTCTTCAAAAACCGATAAAGTAGACAAAGCGGCTTTATGGTTGATGCTGTTTTATAGAAAAGGAACTGAGGGTCAGAGAGGTCCAGTGATTTGCTCAAAGTCACTCAGTTAGCAAATGGTAGAGCTGGGTAAAATCGCATGCTTTCCAAAACTCCACACTACCTCTGCTAGCATTGGGTAGGGTGATAAGTAATGCTTGTCCCGAATTAGAATGTTTTTTCACTTACATAACCGACTAAGACTTGCATAAGTACTGTGTTGTTTTTTTTGGTCTAAAACATTCTTTTTTACAATGATGTCCTAACTATTACCATGGAAGTGTAAGTGTTGTTATAAGGATAAAAGGAGTGGTGAGTTCTAGAGGAGGATGTTGCCAGCATTTATAAGGACTGAACGGGGTAGCCCTGGGATACCAACATGATGTTGTTGTTAATGATGAGGAAGTTAACAAAGCAGAAGTCTGCTCATAGTTTTAGTCTCACTTCTAAGGAATTTCTGTCTTCATGATGATTTTTCAGAGAAAGACCCAAGGCATTTATAATGAAAAGTGCCATTTTGGTTGTCCACCGTGGCTACTACACAATGGCAGCATTATTAGTTAATAATGTGCAAAATATTTGCATTAATGCCTTTCATTCAGGGCTCGTTTAACTAGCACACCGATGCTAGGTCAGCAGGTTGACATGTCCTAATCCTCTCCCCTAGTATGCCTGCTAAGCCCACCCCAAACTCACCCTATCCCCTGGAAATAGAAGAATTAGGAACATCATAGTATATCTGCAAGTGAAAACAGAAATGGGTAATTTTATGTGTGAGGGTTCCCACAGGTGGGCAAATCCCACTGTTCCAATGAGGAACTTAAGCGAAGTGCTCCTAATTTTGTCCAATTTAGGATAAAAGTGGAGCTAGGTAGCAGTTTGGCTCAGACCAACACTAATAAGCAGCCTGGTGCAATGGACAGAGCGCTGGACGCACTCTGTTCTGTTCCTGACATGCGGCCTGCTAGGGGGATGACTGGCTTCCTCCCTCTGTCTCCACGTTATCTCACCTTGGCCTTTGGCTTCTCCATCTGTAGGTTTGGACAAATGCTCTATTCCAAAGCTGGAGTAATGAGTCTGTGCATATGGAGCTTTGAGTGAAAAGACTTTTGCAGGTCGAAGTGAAAGTGGTTGCATGAGCTGAACCTGTCAGGGTGCCTAACAAACTGTGCATGAAGGGCTTCTTGGCCATCCTCAACTGCAAATGAACAGATGTTCTAGGGTCAGGGGACCCCGGTTTGTGAACGCCACTGTGCAATGTTGACAGGAACATAGAGAATAATACATATGAGGATCTTTCAAAGGTGCCCTGTGCTATATATGCAGCAGCCAGTTTAGCAGAGAGATAAGAGCTTTGGAATTATTCAGACTGGGTTGGATCCTCGGATTAACCAGTCATTGGTTCTGTGACTTTGGCCAGTCTAGGTAACCTCTCCATTCTTCCTCCAGAAATGGGCGTGATAATGGCAGCCAGTTCATGGAGTTGTAGGAAAGAATGCATTGTAAAGCCTGGTGCATAATTAGCACTTGATAAACAGTTGTTACAGGTCTTAGCACTAGGTAGCATTACCTCTCAAATTTTCAAGAATCGGTAGGCTGCTTATGACGACAGTAGGTAGCATTTTACAGTGCTTCCTACACACCAGACACTGGGAAATGCTTTACAGCTTATCCCATGTCATGTTCACCTTCTGTGAGTGAAGCAGCTGACGTTTAGTTGGGTTAGTTAACTTTCCCAGGGTTACCTAGTTAGTAAGTGGGGCAGCCAGGATTCAAATGCAGAGTCTGCCCCACGCTTCTGCTCTCAACTCCCGCACTGCCCTGTAGGGTGGCACTTGCCAAGTGTCAGGCCGAAAGCCCTCACTTTTTAAAAAAAATATGTTTTTATTGATTTTAGAGAAAGAGGAAGGGAGAGGTAGAGAGAGAAATATCCATGAAAGAGAAATATCAATCAATCAGCTGCCTCCTACATGCTCCCTACTGAGGATTGAGCTGGCAACCCAGGCATGTGCCCTGACCAAGAATTGAACCAGTGACCTGTTGGTGCATGGGATGACACCCAACCAACTGAGCCACAGCAGCCGGCATGCCCTCACTTTTAATGTAAAACACAGATACTGTAGTTACACAAATAGAGTTTGAAATATTTTTATGGCCATAATACAATGTCTCTGTGGACAGATTTAATCATCTTTGCTAATAAAGTAATTTAAGCAAAGACAAGAATAAAAACACAACCAAAAACACTATTGCTCTATAAGTTTCTTCCAACTAGGAATAAAAAGCCTGAAATAATAAAACGTCTTTTCAAGCTGGATTCGACAGGATGCGCAGAAGTCAGTAAACTGGAATTCTGGCGAAGGTAGAGAGACATGTTTGATTTCTGTTTGTGTAGAATGGTATTAGCTGCTGCTAACGTGATGGCAGCGTTCCCTTGTTTTCTATTTATATATAAACATCTCCCTATGTTTTTGATAGAGAACTCAGAAAACAAACCACCCACCGTCCATGACACTGCTTTTCCTCCGTATGTATGGAGTCGTTGTCTAATTGTTAGCACCTGTGAAGGAGACGGCAACGAGTATCTCTGCACAGAGCAACTGGGCTGAACCAGCGGGTCCCTGGGCTGGTAGACCTGCTGCTTCTCAGGAACGCGTTGTCACACCCGTGTTCCTTACTGTGCCGTAATCACTGGGGACACACTCAGTGTAGATTTGAAAAGTTGATTTTAGCTAGTGACAGTGGAGCAGAACCAGGCTCGTCTCACTCGACCCACACAACACAACAAGATAGCGGTCTTCCTGTTCCTTCTAGAGACAAGGTTTTAGCACCGAGACAGCCAGCACCGAAGACAAGCTGAGGCAGATGAATGAGGAGGCTGAGCAGCTCAAAGATAAGCTCAGCCCTTATCAGCAAAAGCCCACTTTGCTTTCTTAAGAGGCAGTTCTTTATTAGGGGACATGGGAGCTGTCCTTTATTGCCAGGCAATGTACATAATGCAATGGCGAGAAATGCTCCCACTAGCCTCTTAGGTTCGGATCATTGGATTAGTTAATAACTGCTCAGGGTTGGGGATTCATAACTTTGCCTTGTGCTAGAATCACATCCTATTACACTGCTCTTTTTCTTTCTTCAAGGGTCAGTTTACCAAAGGACAATGAGGTAACCATTAGCATTCTTGGGGGTGCAAAGCAAGATAAAAACAAAGGAAAGTGTTTAGAATATGTACTGCCTGTTTTAACATGCTCACGCCCTAATATAAACACAAAGATGATGTTTGTGTTCTTTGCCTTCATAAAATTCCAGGCGATTCTTCTTCAGAAATACCATCCAAGTTCAGTATCTCCATTCCTTCCAAATGTGGCTTCTTCTTTGCTTTAAAGCCTTTATTTTCTCATAACCTAGGTGACATGTCTTTGGTTTTGAACTAAAGTAATATTGCAGTCCCAAAATCAAATGAGGAGAAAAAGAGACGCCTAATGATTCCAATTAATCACGCAGCCTCCTCAGTTCAATCTTCAAAAAAGCAAACTCTGCCCTGACACGGGGCAATCATTCTCAGTAGCACCGTCCTGCCCCAGGAAAGGTTAATATTCTGCAGATGACGGTGGTGATACTGTTTGGTCAGGTGGTGGGCTCAAAACCAGTTCCCAGAACCAAATCAGCTAATGACTCCCCGTGCTGAGCTGTTGCAATCATCTCTTCCAGCTGTGCCCTGACCCTGAAATTCCCAGTTCAAGGGGCAAAGCTCGGGAGAGGGGTTTCTTCTCACAGCTTCAGCTCAAACACCTGTCAGGACTGGGGGCTCAGTAAAGAGGTATCTCTGGGCTGTGCAAAGCCAAGAACACGTTTTACTTTCTGGTCAGGTCTACCCTGAAGTTCAGACTTTTATTTCTGACAGTCTCCAGAATTCAGTTTTGAACAGCCTTGTGTACCCAAGGGAGAGCCAGGGAAGGGACGATGACGAAGTGGAGTGCCATAAGTTATTTTTATTTGCCAGCAAAATGGCTGCAGCTTGGGGAAATGGGCCGTCTTGGGTAAGTTACATTAGTACTAAAATCGCAGGCACCTATGGTGGTTTAGCCAGAACGGTGCTGGAGACGGGAACAGAATGAATGGCTTCCGGACAGCTCTTTCCAGCCCTAACATTCTCTGTGTGTACAGGGTTCTGTTGTGAGAACCTGTGTTTTCAGGCAATCCAATTTTCACGTTCTTTGAAGCACACTAGATCTCAGAGAATTCTTCTCTGGAGCTGGTTAAAGCCCATAGAGAGCCCTTAAACTTACTGAAAACACATGATCCCCCCGTAAATGTCAGTTGGTAATGCTAGTGAGCCAGAGGCTAAACATGTGACGTAAACACTGGCTAAAAGAAATAAGAATTTTATTTATATTACCTAGGAAATATGATTGTGTTCACATTTCTTTTAGAAAAGAAAAGAAACACATTATCCAAGATTAACTTAGAAAAGGTTGACATGGCAAGTTACTGTCTATGTGTTTCATCTGATTCCTGCATGTTGAAGCAACATAATCAATAATTAGAAACAGTGGGACTCAAGGGCTCCACAATTAGATTTTGATTCCTTTAATAGAATGCATCGGTCACGTTTTTGTGTTACTAGTTTCATGTGTATTTCAATATTGCGCTGCAGAAGAGAAAGCTCCAACACAGCTGGCTGGCTTTGTGAAAGCCTTCCCTGCCTTCTCTCTCTCTCTCTCTCTCTCTCTCTCTCTCTCTCTCTCTCTCTCTCTCTCTCTCAACCCCTCTCGCTCCTGGTATGTCCCTGTCAGTCTACTTATTCCTACTACATTCCCACCCTTCCCCAGGCTCAAAATGTAAGAACTACACGGGAAACTCTTCCTTCAGTTGACCCTTGTTTTTGGCACTGTTACATGCCAAATAAGAAGAAAGACATGTTTCTTGTTTTTGATGGGGCTGTTTTACCAGCCAAGACAGTGGTTTACTTTAATCCATTCTCTTGTCTGGGAAAACGACAGCAACTTCTTTAAGTCCCTTTCTAACAACAGACAGATGAGTTCATCTTCTTATAAGTACAGTGGTCAGGTATTGCTTTTAAAAATACAGTACTTATTCTCTTAACCTGCAAAAAATAGGCTACTCTATACTCAATCATAACTGAAATATTCACTCAATCCTAGGGCATGTCATATTAAAACATGATTAATCATTAATTCTCCTTTCTTTATAACCTATAGCAGTTTTGAATTTGAGACTATCCTCATGTGCTTTACTTGATCAAGCACTATTTACTAATACCAGTAAAGATCCTAAACACAATTTAGAAGTAATTTTTTTAAAACTGATTTCAGAGAGAGGACAGGAGAGAGAGAGAAACATCAATGATGAGAGAGAATCATCAGTCGGCTGCCTCCTGCACACCCTCTATTGGGGATTGAGCCCACAACTTGGACATGTGCCTTGACCGCCCGGGAATCCAACCAAGACCTCCTGGTTCATAGGTTGATGCTCAACCACTGAACAACATCAGCCAGGCTAGAAGTAATTCTATTTTCTTAAGCATGCCTTTCCTTCCTCTCTCCAAACCACAAGAGTCATGAAACATCATGAAGAACAGTAACACCCAAATATGAGTTTCAAGTCTCCTGGTCTACTCAAGTGGTTTCATGCCTTCTCTCTCCCCTAGCCTTCCATGCCTAACATGCTACACTCCTATCTAATATGTTAGGCTATTGCACTTTATTCAATTTGTTTATTTTTTATACCTACCTTGCTCCTGAAAGAATTCAAGTCTTCCTTTAAGAAAAGATCCTAATACCATATTTTAAAAGCATGTAAACTTTCAGAACTGAAGAAAATCCCGTGAAGGCAGGGATAAGGACCTCTCCCATATTCCCAGCTTAAATTACAGTGCTCAGCACATAGTAGGTGGTTAATAAATGTTTGAGGAAAAAGGACACACCGGGAAGATTTGACAGGATTCCCCACAGCAACCTGAGGATATGTGAGCTCCAGCACATGCTGCCGGGGAGGAAAAAAGATGGATACATCAGGGAGCTCTTATTATCGAGGAAAAGAAAGCATAGCACCAGCACCCTGAAAAAAGCAATAATTTTTCCAGCATTCAGTTCTAAGAGGAATTATTACGTGGCTCTTTATATAAGGAACATTGAACTACATAATGGACAAAGTCTCCAATAACAGTTTTACAGAATAGGCAGAAACACTTATTTTTCTAAACACTATTTTCTAAATATTGATCCTCAATTAAAGCCAAAAGCAATATTACATCATATTTTAGTAAAGGTGTTTGTTTTGTTCGGGGAGTAAAGTGTATTTATTCGATAGTTATTGAGATAGAAACAGAGGAATAGGGTGACCGTTCATCCCTGCTTCCCCTGGGCAGTGCTAGTTTATACCCTTTGTCTTAGGTATGGTCATTAAGGGTACCTCCTTCCTCTCATAAAAGTTTCCTGGTTTTAGTAGTAAATCATACTGCCAATCTACCTATGAAGGAATTTGTATATAAAGATGACTAAGATAGGACTGGTTCTTTATGAAAGGGCAGAGTTTAACAGCAGAGGTCATAACTGGCTATTAGATTAAATGTGATACATTTTATGAAAGAGATATGTTAAAGGAACAGGGGGCAGCAACTACTGGAAAAGTTGGGGAGAGATTGATAGAGGAGGTAACGTGTGGCCTGAGAGAAGGCCCTTGATTGGAAGTTCTCATTTTCTTTAGCTGGTTTTCTCATCTACCTTATCTCCAGATGTTGGGGTGGTCATAAACAGTCTACAGGCCGCTTCGTTCTCTGTCCACACTTGCTCTGTTGGTGCTCTCATCAGATTTATGGTTTTAAATATTATATAGAGAGATGAGTTCTAATTCATATTTTCATGCCTATCACCTGAACTCCAGACTCCCATCCAATAGCAACTAAGCATCTCTACTAACATGGCTAATAATGTATTGGTTTCCTACTTCTGCTATTACAAATGGCCACAAATTTAGTGGCTTAAAACAACACAGGTTTATTCTCTTACAGTTCTGGAGGTCCTAAGTCTGAAATGGGTCTTCAGGGCTAAGATCAAGGTGCTGGAAAGGCTAGTTCCTCCTGGAGGCTCAATGGGAGAATCTGGTTCCTTGCCTTTTCCACCTTCTAGAAGCTTCCCCCACTCTGTGACTCACAAATCCTCATCAATTTCCTTTTCTCCTCCAGTTTCAGTCATCACATCGCCTTCTTGCACCTTTGATCTTGCCTCTCTCTTATAAGGAGGGTCCAGATCAGTAAACAGCAAACCCATCCTTCTGATTGTTGAATCTAAACTTCTGACAGCCCCCAACTTTTTTTTATTTCTCTCTTGCTCTCACTTCCCAAATGCAATCTTTCAGCAAATCTAGTTGACTTGAACAAAATAGACATTACTCTCCAACAATGTCTCACTAGCTCCACTTTTTTTTTTTACCTGGTCCAAGCCAAGCTCATCCCTCACCTGGAGTATTTCAATAGCTTCCTAACTGTCTCCCTGTTTCAACCGTTGTCATACTTCAGCCTATTCTCTACACAGAAACTATAGTAATCATGTTAAAAAAAACCACATACACCACTAAGTCACATGATGCTATTTACTAGTAGACCCTCTACACTGTTTTCATCTCACTTGGGCAAGAAGGCAAAGTCCTTATATTCACCTTTAAGGCTGTAGATGTAGGGCCTGACCTTCCATAGCTTCTCTGACCTCATTTCTTACTAATCTCAACTTCACTTTCACTGTTCCAACTGCCTTAGTTCCTCAATAATGCTTGGATTTTGAAGCTTTTGTCCTTGCTACTTCTTCTGACTGTTAATCCTTCCTCTGGTTATCTCTCATTTCCTCCAGGGCTCTGCTGGAATGCCCTCTTAGGAAAGTCTTCCTGATCACCTTAAATAAAAGTCTTCTCCCAAACCTCCTGATGGCACTCCCTAAGTTTCATGTTCTGTTTTATTTTTCTCCTTTGTATCAATAACAAGTGTTTATTTTTATTGTCTGTTTCCCCTTGGAAGAATGTATTCTCCCTAGTGATAGGGACTTTCCTGTTGTGTTTACTGCTGGTAATAGACAATTTAATGGCTATAAACCCTCCCTTCCCTGTATGTATGCCCTTTTGCAATGTGAATTTGCAACTCCTTTCACCAAGTGGTATAATCTCTTTCTCTACCCTCTGAATCAGGCTGGTCTGTGACTTTCTTTGACCAATAGACTCTGGCAGAAGTGACACACCTGATTTCAGAGCATGGGCCACATGCTATCACCTTGACCTTTTAATGCCTTAAGACTGGTATGTAAGAAGCCTGGACTAGCCTTCTTGAGGTTGAGGTCCACATGGAGAGAGAAGTCCAGCTGACAGCAAGCCCCACTTCCATACATATAAGTGCAACCAACTTTAACATTCCAGCCGAGCCAAGCTGCTAGATGACCACAGCCTGAGTGACCAAGATAACATACAGAATGCCCAGTTCAATTTGAAGTTGAGATACATACTTTCTTACTATCACTATATTCTATGTGGCATTTAGTAGATGTATGCTCCCTACTAACAGGAAATTTCATAATAACAGGGTGCCTGGAACAGCACAAAGAACATATAACGGGTGCTCAATGAATATCTGCTGACTGAGTGAATATTCTATATTATTGATTCAGAGGCGATTTATATGTTTGTATATAAGCTGGATATGTGGGAAAGTTGGAATTTTATCATTTTAAAAATTAATGGGTCTGATTTGTAATCTTGCTCATGTGTTGGATCATGCCTACTCTGCTGAAGTGGGTTCAGAAGCTCATGCACGAGCAAAGCCAAAACCATTCTCAACAAGCACCTTAGTATCTGCTGCAATGCCTGAGTACTTGCTCAGTTGAGTTCCCAGAATTCTTCACCAAAAGAATAAAAAAAAAAAAGCTTGGCCAGGAAGAATCTGATTATTTGGTATTATAATGAAAGAAGCCTCAAGCTGTCTTAGGATGGGACAGAGAAGGCCTGTGAAGAATACTGGCCCTGGGGACAATAGGATTTTCAAGATGAAGAAATAGGACCTCTAAGGGCACTATATCCCCTGGAGAGTGAAAACAGCAATCCCAGTGTTGACAGCAGAGAAGCTGAACTCCCACCAGACAGTGGGCAGAGGTGATGAGAGAACAGAAAGTATTATTATCCACACAGATGGTGTATTTATGTGGAGAAAACCCCATGCCCAGGGCTATCTGTAGACTTCTCCCCTGAATTCCAAATTCCTTTACCAAGTCGTCTACTTGACCTCTACATGTATCTCATTTAACTTGTTCAAAACAGCTCCTGATCACTGCCTCAACCCCCTTCTCAACTCCTCCCATTTTAGTTTTTCAAGCCCCAAAATGCGGGATCACACCTGACTCTTCTTTCTCTCACACTCTATATACAACTCACTATCAGATCCTGTTGGCTCTTTTTAAAAAATACTTATCTGGAATCTGACAACTTCTTACTCCTTCCATTGCTATCATCCGGGTTCAAGATACCATCATCTCTCACTTGGGTCATTTTCAGACCTAGTCCCCTTCCAGTCTATCCTCAAATTGGCTTCCAAAGTGATCATTTTAGAATGTTAATTCAGATCATGTTAGTCCTCTGCTCAAAAGCCTCCAATAGTTCCAGTCGCACTCAGAGAAGATGGCCCATGAGGCCTGACATGATCTGGGCTCCTTTCTATTGATGATCTATTGTCCTACTACTTTCCCTCCATGGCCCCACTTCAAGCACATGGACATCCTTGCTCTTTCCTGAATGCCAGGTGTGCAACAAACTCTTCACTTTGCCTAAAGTGTTCTCTTCCACACATCCATGTAACTAACTTCTTTATCTTCTTCAGGTCAAACATCAGCACCCCAATGAAGTCTTGCTTGCTCCCATTCAACAAAAATTCAAACCACTCCCTTCCCACATACCCTATCTCTGTTCCCTGTCTTATTTTTTTTCTCAGTTGCTCTGCTCAGCCAACATACTATTTTACTTACTTTTCTAACTTGTTATCAGTCTTGATGGACTAGAATGAAAGCAAGATAAGGGCAGAGTTTAAAACAGTGCCTAGAACTTAGAAGGCTCTCCCAAAACATGTGCTGAGTGAGTAAATAAATATGTGGACTTAAGTATTTAAAGACATATGTGTGTACATATACATATATGTAAACCATGCAAGCATAGATCTAGACACTATTTTGGATGATGGTGGTGGTGGTGGTCAAAATAATGACGATGATGATGTGGTTGCCAGTGTTGGTGATAAGGCAACATGGGTTTTTCAAAATCTGCTCTAAAAAAAAAAATCTTCTCAAGAAAGCATAGGGTTCAACAACTAGTGTTGTAAGCTGAATATTTTTTGTATAATCTGTAAAGCTTTTAAAAATACAACATCCATTATAAACGCTAAAAATAAATACTTCCAAGAAGACTATATGGAATGACAACAATAAAAATGGCTTTCAATTACCTAAATATAAATAAAACTTACACGGTTCCTTCAATAATGGAATAAGAAGATACTCTTATTCTGGTAGCGAGGCAAAATTGTCTCCTTCTCAGGTGAAAACAGCGCTGAATGCATCCCTGGCACAGCCTGCCATCATCATTTCCCCATCACAGATGAGAACCCTTACTTAACATGCAAGACGTGCCAAAGTAAAATGGCCATCGTGGGAGAACTGCAGTGGGCATTTAAATCGAAGTTTTAAAATATAAAATGGATTTTTAAAAACCTCAAGGTTTGTTTTGCTACAGTTAGTACAACATGCAGCTAATAATACATGGTGTGATCAGTAAGACTCAATTACAGAAACTAATAAATGTATCCCGGGACTACTTAGAGCTTCAGCAATTGCTTCCCATACTTTGTAAGTTTTAAAGCAGTCGGACAAAATGAAGGAAAATCATAAACAGATGAGGCAATTTAGCTTTGAGAAGAGGTAAGATAACTTAATAGGTATAGTTTAGATAAAAGGAGGCTAAGGAATTTAGCAATTACAGAAAAAAAATCCAAATAGGTACCAGTATTAAGCTAAGGAAGGTGTAGAAAACAATTTCCCTCGTCTGAGAACAGTCATCAGCAGCAGCAGCAATCACCTACAGGTAGAAGGAGAAAACAGCTACAGTAGGAAATGGCAGCAAACACGATGGCACTAAGCATCACTCTGTGAAACCGCCGAGGGCCACTCAGGGGAGACTGAACACTGCACATGCTCCAGGCAAGTCGAACAGAAGCAGTTAATCAGGCGCACAGACCTCTCCCCAAGTCTCTCTGTGGATATCTGCATTCTTCATCCAGGGTTTCCCTGCTGTTGGAAGGAGGTGCAGGAGAATAGGGCAATAGTGCTGGGGGGCGGGGTGTGACTCTCTGAGTGGGATGGATACAGAAATTTCCACTTCAGCAGCGATGGCCACTGGGGAGCTAGAGGAGATGATGTGCATGTGCTGATGCTGTTTGACACACTTCTTGGCTATTAGGTGGAAGTTACTAGGCAAGTTATGTAAGTACTCTGGGCCTCAGTCACTCATTTGAAAGATGGGGCAATAATAATAATTTTGCAGGTTAACTCTAAGGCAGGAGTTCTTTTTTTAAATCTTTAAAAAATATTTTTTACTGATTTCAGAGAGGAAGGGAGAGGGAGAGAGAGATGGAAACATCAATGATGAGAGAGAATCATTGATCGGCTGCCTCCTGCACCCCCCACACGGGGGATCGAGCCTGCAACCCAGGCATGTGTCCTGACCTGGAATCGAACTGTGACCTCCTAGGTTCTATCACAGGTGGATGCTCAACCCTGAGCCACACTGGCAGGGCTAAGGCGGGAGTTCCTAATCTGGCATCCCTTAGGGGTTCATTAAGCTCTAAATAAAATTTAGATACAATGTCAATGTGAAAGTCCACAATTGCTGGCCCCTGTGGAGACAGTGCTAATTTATTACTCCGCACGTGTCACGTCCATATAATGAAATAATTAGCTGGGAAATTATATACGCATCCTCAATATTTATGTACAGTGGGAGTGTCAGTGTAATTAGGCATTCACTGCAGTTTTAGAGAATTGAACATAGAAGCTTTGTGTACAAGTGAGTGTTTTTACTCCTGTTCATTTGCTCCGTCCTTGTCTTGGTGATTTAGAAAAAGATGTTTAAATAGAGCCTTTCTATGGAAGCCCTCGCTGCAGTGTGCAGTAATTGCCTAAAAGACGGGAAGATAAAAATCACACATGTGGGCAAAGGCTTTCTGGCAAGCTCTCATGGAAGCCAATAGGCTTCGTGCCCTATGTTCCAACTATTTGTTATACTCTTGATTATGTTCACTTTCATTTTTATTTCTGTTGTCTTAGACGTTGGCAAGCTGAACTACCCAAGAGGGGCCGCTCCTGAGCACAGCCACTGTTCGCCGAAGAAGCGCAAACCCCAGTCCATTTTGGCCAGCACAATTTTCCAACAGTCAGAAAACAGTTGGCCAGTTCTCCTACTTACAAATTGAGCTCTCAATTATGCAGAACAGAGTAACATGTTAAAAGTTATAAACTGCTTTATCTCTGACCAAGGAAAAAATAAATTAGAGTCCCCTTTTGTAAAAATATAAAACAAGCAAACAGAAAACAGAAAAAGTGTTGAATTATTTGTTCTTTGCGTTTAGTTTGCAAATAGTGTTTAAATGTCTCTTCTGCAATTCTCAGTCCATCCTGGTGCCCCCTAATTCACCCACCCTTCCTTAGTGCTCTCACACAGAAACGACGAAGGCAGGTGGGATTAAGGTTCACCATGGGAACTCACAGCTACCTGCTTCTGTAACGGTTCCTCCTGTATTCTAAGCTGCATCCTTAAAGACATAACTAAGTGGATATGGCCTGGGATATGCTATCTTGTCTGATAATGTTAAAAATATATTGATGCAAATGCAATCTCTGTCCTTAGAAATCATTAAAAATAGCACAAGCAGGGATCCATCCCGCGGTCTTACTGTCCCTGGTGTAGCAGGCACAGTTACCCTGGCAAAAGGAAGCTGGACTTGATTTGTGGAAGGTCCTGATATATTTTCTGAGGTGTCTAAGCTTTACACATGTAGGAAAATTGTAAGCAGGTAAATACATATACTATACATTCTAAAGGTTAGCATTCCACTACCTGCTACAAACCTCTTCCACCAAAAGGCGTGACGTGAGATTGGGAAAGGCTTCAGAAGACAGTTCTCTCAACTTCTTCCCAATAAGTATTTAAAACAGGAGTCAACAAACAAAGTCAGAGTGCCAAGTCTCTCCCACTCCTGCCTTTCTCCTCCCCTTCTGCCTCTCCCTGCTCCTCCTCCTCCTCTCACTCTTCCCTGGCCCCTTTATCCTCCCCCTCCCCCTCCCCCTCAGGTTTTATTGGAAAATAGCCTAGCTCGTTTGTCTAGTATTGTCTGACTCATTTCCCACTACCATGGCAGAGGTTAGTAGAGGGCCATACGGCCTGAAATCCTAACATTATTTACCATCTGGACCTTTCTTTAAAAAGTGTGCCAACCCCTGGTTTAGAAGATGGAGGGAAGAAAACAGTCCCAAGTAAATGAACATAGGGCAGGTGACTCAACAGTGGTTTGCTGACTCTGTAACTTAGTAAGGCCAGAGTGATGTGATGGGACAATTTAGGCCAAAGTCTTGGACCCATATAGGTCACGTGTGAGCCTAATGCATGACACCTCAACTCAGATTTGGGTCTCCTGTGTGCCAACCTGGCTTCCTTAGAAAGCCCATGCATGCTATGGGATCCTGCCACATCAGATCAGGACTGGGTTGGCACAGCAGACACGGAGACAAGCCATTTGTGCCTCGTAGGCAACCTGTAGTAAGCTGGTCAAAGAGGGTGGCCAGGAACTGACGTCCTTCTTCATGGTTTCAGGATGGAGAATAAATGAGACGAGATGCTAAATACAAAAATCCACAGTAAACCTCAGTGCTTTGGCACAGTGTTCTCAGAACCAACCTCGAAAGCCAGTTGCCTTACTTGGGATAGTAATGGCGTTCTTTAGGTGTACTGGGCTGCAGCCAAATGCTCAAGCCAAATGCCACTGTGATGTGAAGCTATAGGGAGTTGATAAGTATGTCCCACAACTGTAGGCAAGGCCCTGGGAACATGGAAAGAGTCCATTCTAGTTCTCACAGCTCGTCTTTTTATTTTGAACTATTTATTTTCTATGAAAAAAAAAAGAATGAAAACTAGTTAAGGAGGACCCTTCTAAAGAGAGGCAAAGGAAAGACATGAGTCGCAGACTACGCTTGTTCATTCGGAAGGTGGCATACTGTGCCTTCCTAACATAAAGGGATATCTCTTCCCAGGCTGACATGCATCTCTATTTAGATATCCTACACACACACAATTCAGAAGTCCCTTATTCATAATTGAATTCCACACAGGAGAAAGCAAGCAAATGCAAAACACAGGCCTTTTTAAAAAATAATAAATCCACAAATTCTAATAAGACCCTAAAGAGCTCCCAGGTGTGCTATAGAAATTATGAGAGTGTTGGAACTATAAGGGGCTCCAGACCAAGAACACACTGAGATAAATAAAATTTAATCCAATTTGTGCTGTGTTTTACAGACTAATGCAAATATCTAGGCACTGACAGGAAAACACAGGATGCATAAAAGCCCAGCAGTAATGACTGAGACAATAACCTCTGATTAGTACGTCTATATTGCATGGAACATTAACAATATAAGGCAGGCCACTCTGGAGACGTAGTCCAGACACATTTATGCTGAATGCGTATATCAGGGCTATTATTTTTACAACCGGAGCTGCAGACGAGTACAAAACTGTTCTCGCTCTAGCAGTGTCACCGTAGCTAAATTAACATGTACAGAGGCAGTGGGTCGGTGAAGTAAAATCTAAGGAAGCCATCTGCCCAGATAACATGAAGAAGTCGTACAAACCTTTCTAACCTATTCCTTTATTTTGGAGTGAAACGTGAACCTAATGTGGACTGGAGAGTTGGCAAGAAGTTCACTACTAAAAGAAGCTAGCATTTTTGTATATTTACATAAGAGAAATATTGTTCCTCAGCATTGCCTCGCGAGAAATTCTGACAAAATATCATACATACTCTTTTTAACGTTTTCTGATTTAGACTTGGCTAGGATAAACTGATGTGTTTAGAGTGATCATATATCCCATCCCTCATTTAATAATGCCTATTTAAAATATTGCCCTTATTAATGACTACCAGAACACAGCAGTGTTCACAGTCCCTGTAATTCAATTGCCAGTAGTTTGTGCAATACATCAGGAAAAGGTTAAAATATTTTTCATGCCAGATAGAACGTATCAATCTATTTTATTTGATTATCTTGTGTAATGAGGCTTTCTCCAGGCCAGATTACCTTACTCATTATAATTATGCCAGATCATATTTTTGCTTAAAATGGAAAAGATTAAAAAACGTCCGCAATCCAGTGGAAACTATTCTAGGGTGTTTTTTTCCCCTTTATACATTTCAGGACATGAGAAATTACATCCTGTTCTCCTTCAAGGGTAGAGAAGAAAGTAGAAAAGAAAGAAACATTGTTCCCATGAGAAGGAGATTAGGCAAATGGCATCTGGACTACACTCATTTTCTTCACTGATTTGAAAATTCAGTAAGATAACTTGTAATATTTTTTAATTCCAAAGTTAAATTCCACTTCTATAAGTCAAGTCCTAAAAATCACTAGAGGACAATGATATCCTCCTATATGTGCTGACATTTCCTTCGTAGCGAATGCAAGCTGAATTTAACCAATAAAGACGTAAAGACGTTCACATTTTTCTAAAGTAATTTCATAAAGAAAGAACAACACAAAGGCATTTTTGACACACACACACACACACACACACACACACACACACCCTTTCTAGGGTCACCCCTTTTTAAGGCCCCTTCTGGGGATCATTCCCTCCTCAGGCCCTCGTTGGGCTCAGGGAAGTTCCCACAGCCCCCAGCCGCCATGTGAAGTCTATGTCCCAGCACGTCCACTATGGTTACGAGCTGGATGGCATTTCTACGTCCTGCTCCTTCCAGGTGTTCCTCCAAATTGAAATAAGGTCACTCTGACCATTAACAGCCCACAAACCTCATGCAGGAAGAAAAAGCCGTTGGTCTTCCTTAAATCATAAGGCAGGGCACAGAACGAAGGTGGTAGTCTTAAAGCAAAGAAGCAGGAAAGGGAAAAGAAAGATGACGTTAGCAGTGGAGGAATCTTTTTCAGAACTGTACCTTGAAAAATATGAAAGGGTTACTTCTACAAGAATGGCGAGAAAGAAACACTCTAACTGTACGGCATACTGGGAGGGATGGGGAGCACCAGGGACTCTCAGATGCTGCAGGGGGGAATGTAGGAGGGAACAGTGTCCCACCTCTTTGGAAGTTTCTAACAAAGTTAGACATATACCAGCAATTGAAAAAAAAAAAGGATTGCATACGTCCACCAAAATATTTGTATAAATATGTCCAGAACAGCCTTATTCATAATAGTTCAACCTGGAAACAACCCAAATGCCATCAACAGGAGAATGGATAAGATAGTTGTGTTACATGCATACAACACAAATCTACTCCACAGTAGAAAGCAATAAACCACTGTTAATACAACCAGATGAATCCCCCAAATCATAGTCTTCAGTCTGACTTCTGTATGGTACATACTATATGGTACATACTGTATGGCTTCATTTATATGAAGTTCAAGAACAGGCGAAACCAATCTGTGGTGATAAAAGTCAGCCTAATAGTTACTTGTGGGGGGTCCACAGGTTGATCTGATAGGGAAACTTCTAGGTAACAGGAGCACTCTGTGGTTACATGGGGTATACATTTAACAATTCTCCAGGACAACAGAGGGAACTGTTACCTGCGCTGTATTCCATGAGAAAAGCCCAGCAGCCGGGCTGCTCTTACCTTGTGCGACTGATAATAGTGGAAAGCACCGACTCCCCCCTGTTCCTCCGCAGTCCAGAGCACCAAACGGAGAGTCCTCTTTGGACGCAGCCCTGAGGAAAATAATAAAATACGCGATCCCTCAGTTGACTTGAACATTTTTTTTTTTTTTAATGGCAAGGCCTCTCATCTGCATCCTGGAGGCAGATAGGAGCCGGAGGCACGCGCATCCTTCTCGCTGGTGTGGCGGCCTGACTCAGTGTGACTGGCACAGGGAAGGAGCACCCGCAGGGCTGGTCTCCGGGCAGGTGAAGGTAGAAAGGGGTGTGCAACGGCTGCCTGCAGGCCAGGAAGCCAGAGCCCCTAATCATATCTTTAACTGGACATCCTGCCCCGCAAGACCCAGTGTTCCCTGGTGGTAGATCACATACAGATGCAGTGAGGAGGACTTTAGGCAGTTTGTAGGGTTTCCAGTGATTAACTGAAACCAACCCATTCAATCTATTTCAAGATAAGGTGTGTAGGGAATTGCTTCTTAGTCTATACCCACATGTCAGCTAGCTGTCCATGCTATTCTCGGCAATGTAATCACTGCCAAGCAGAGGCACCATTTATGTTTACCCACATTTTCCTCTCCAGCGTGGAACTATGAGGTCATTCACATAAGGTCAATGAAGATGAATTGAATGAGGAAAACATTCTGCTCACCTCCCTGCTACGCAAACAGCCTGGTAGCAATTTCATTGACTCGGGAGCTGTTAAAGTTACTGACATGTAGAAGCATGTTTGAGGGACAATGTCTGCTCAGGAAAAGCTAACTACAAGGAAGCTCTCTTCCTCAGTCTTGAAAACAATACACTAAAATCCCACTTCGCTGACCAAGAATTAAAACCTGGCCTGATTCAGCCCTCACAATGTTTCAGAGAAGTAGCACAGGCAGAAAAACAGGAAGCTGGGCTTGAAATCTTATTAAGAGGATCCACCCTCCTGCCTCACCACGGGGAGCCCTAGGGAAAGACTTTGAGTGGCTCTGAGCTGGACGCACTGCAAATCCCAAGTACATCCCCCCGGGCACCTGGCCCTCAAGGCCGCAGCTGCTCCACTGCAGCCGGGTGATAAGTGCTCCTGGGGAACAGAGTGCTGCCCTGCCTCCTCCAGCACCAACAATGCTCCCCTGTTATAAGCCTAGGGCGAAGGAGCTATGTTTGTCACCAAATTGAATATCATGGTGAAGCCACTTTACACCTGAGAATTTTAACATAATTAGAAAAGCACAGGTTTAGGACGCAGGCTGACCCGAGTTCCAATGAAAGCCTGGGCAAGCTGTTTCCACGCCCAGTTGCTCAGCAAATCCCACTGGTGTTTTCTTCTAAGTCTACCTAGAACCCAACTCCTCACTCTGCCAGGACTCTGGTCCGAGCCCCACCCTTTTTCGCCTGGATTGTTGCAGTCGCTCCTAACTGGCCCCCTGCCAGGGTCCTCGGCTCTCTGCAGGTGACGCTCCACACTGCAGCCAGGAGGACCTCTTTAAACTTAAACCAGATCACCTCCTTTCTCTGCTCAAGAACCCCAGTAGCCAGACTGTAAGCTTCTAGGAGGCAGGGGTTTATGTTTTCTGATTCGCTGTGATGCCCCCAGTGCCTAGAGTGCTGGGCACACATTAGGTGCCCCATTGATAGTTGGTGAATGAAGAAATGAATCCAAAACTTGGCGTCCAACTTAGAATAAAATTCAAAGCCCTCCACCACGTTTCCAGCCACATCTCCTAAAACTCCTCTGCTAGTTCACTCCCAGGCAAGCTTATGGTTACAAAGGCAGGCAGGTCTGGTGAGCTCTGCTATCGTTAGGCACCTGTTGCGTCACCACTGGAAATGGATCTAGCCGAACTTCTGTTTCCTAGTCTGAAAAGAGGAGAGAATATTCTAGGCCTATGCCATCACGATTTCACAGGGTGGCTGTGAGGATTAAATGAGATGAGCGTGTATGTAAGACTATCCTGTGCCTGGCATGTAATAGACATTTGATAAATGAATTATAAATCTACATAATGGATATCCAAGCACAGAGCAGACACTTTTACCCACAGGGAGAAGGGGAATCTAAATACTCAGAGAGGACGTCTGCCAAAGGCATTCAAGTGCCTGCTGAAAAAGAGCCCTAAGTTGCCCACTGCCTGCTCCAGTCAAACCACCTGCCCACCACATTCATGGCGTAAACTTAAACTGTTGGAGGAAGAAATCTAATCAGTGTATCCAAAGATCATAATTGGTTTGTCTAAAAGAAGTGTGTTTAATGTCAATTTAAATCAAATGACACTTGGCTTGCAACATAGAAAAATATTGGGCAGAATAAAGTACAGTAAATGAAAATTCTGAACATTTTCCAGATCCTTAAAAAGGGGGAAAATGTACCTTCTCTTTACATATCTCTGTGCCTATCAGCAAAACAATTACCAAGTTATTAAAATGGTGAAATTCTCTAAATCAGCGGTCGCCAACTGGTGGTCCGTGAGGTCCAAAAGATTGGCGACTGCTGATCTAAATAAAGATCAAGAGGCAGTTAGCACAGGTTTTAAAAAAATATTTTTTAAAAGAAAATGCCATGAATATCCCTAAAGATTTGGTGTTCCACTTGAAAAGCATATCATACAGAGTCAGTCCCCTTCACATTTCAAATCAGCCAGATGACCAATGATGTTCCACTAAAATGATAAAGAAGTCGCCCATTTGAAGCAAGGAATGCTAAAGCTCCCAAACAACAGTGAGGTTGTGGGTGCATGGCTGGCCCTGGAAAGACCACCTGAAGGCGCCACCTTCAAGCCCTTGAGAAACTCAGGACCCATCAGCAGGAACACCAGCACCAACTCCACATTCAAGGTGAAAGAGGTTAGGAAACCAGTGGTTAAGCAAAAGCCTGAGTACGCCCCCAAATCTCTCTCCACGTCAACATTCTCCTTGTCCCTAAACCTAAAAGGAATACCTGGGACTTCATTCAATGCCCGCTAATATGGGGCTTGGGCCTCCACAGGCCGCCTTAGTCCACACATGGGCGGTGAGGGTCACCGAAAGGGATTGGCCTTAGAATCTGAATAAGCGTTGATTGACTCCCTGCTGTGCCACCCCTGGCTCTGTGACTTTAAATTAGTTACCTAATCTCTCTGAGCCCCAGTTTCTTCATCTATACAAGGAAAATGGTACCTGCCTTATGGGATGGTTCAGAAAACAAAATAAGGCAAGTACATACCAAAACAGTCTCTGGCACATGGTAGGTGTTCAAGAATTGTTAGCTTCTCTCTACATCACTCCACACGCTTTCAGTCGGTGCCAATAATGACCAGGACAATCTTAGTCCCACAAGAAGTATATTTATTCCTTAGGCGCCATAGAACACCTTTGTTTAAACAGAATGTGTTCCCAGCCAAGAAACAAATATATAAATTTTATCTAACTTGTAGAAAAACACATAATATCTTTCAGTATGGAATGCTCCTTCATCCCAACATAGAGCATATCCCAATCCAAATAAACAGAAACAGCTTCCTCACTTTAAAATGAGGGCTGATTAGAAGAATTCTTAGTTTCTGGATAAAGTAAAAAAAGCTTAATAAATCTGAAAACTGGACAAAAAAGCTATAGATATAAAGCTATCTATATTGACCGTTTTAAAATAACATATTGTGTATCTCAAATCCAAACTAGATTTAAAAGCTGAGAATTTTAAGTATATAAAATAACAATAATAAAGCAAAAATAACCATAGCAACACAATGTGATATGAAGTCAATTGTGCGAACTGTATTTGGTAGTAGAACTTCGGTAAACGACCCAGCTCAGGCGTCATCGTGGCTCAGACTCTGGCGCTGGCTCCGTGGCGTACAGCACCGGCCCAAGGCAAGCGCAGGAAACGAAGTTTTAGAATTGGAGGTGAGAGGGAAGACCCCGGTCTTAGCTGGCTAGACGCAGGTCTCACTGAGGTTTTGTCAGAAGACAGGCGAGCAGTTCCCCCATCATGCATACAAACTTCCCAGAGATCTTTTGACCTTCTGGAATTTCTATTAAGAACTCTGAATGGAACAACAAACATTTTACAACATCATGGTTTTCCTCTAAAAAACACAGACCACTAATAATGTGTCAGAGTTTTGCCTTGTTTATGAAATATTGACATAAACGCATTTCACTTTCATTTTATTGAGGAGAGTAATAATGCTATTGGGAAAATAGTGTCTATGAGAAAAGGTGAGAACAACCCGGTTGGACTTTATTTTTCATTACTATCAAACTTAAAGATGACAAGGCTGAGAGGTGACTTCCCTTAAACTCTTCAATTGAAAAGGCAATTTGACTGTCTTACACTTGCACCAAGAGTGGGGCAAAATAAAATCAACTCAGATTAATCCCGCCTTGAAGATAGCTTTCCCAAATCTTGAATTCTAAAGAACACTATTGGTTAATGTGCATCAACCCAAATACTCATAAACTGCGCAGTTTCAATCCCTTCAGAACTATGTACGTGTACTGTTCTCCCTTCTGTGACCTAACTTTGTAGAGAAAACATAACTTTCTCCTACCGTAAATGACTCACTTTCCATTTAAATGAACTCATTCATGAATACACTCCATGTCCAGCTCTCTTTTATCAGTAGCTCAGAAGGGAATGCCTACACTTAGAGATTTCTATTCCCACAATAAACTTCACTAACGTAAGTGTAGTATCTGAGTGATAGAATAAATAATGACATATTAGCATATAAATTGAATGAGAAGAGGCAAAAGCATAGTGGTTAAATATGTGGGTTTGGGGGTCGAGACCTATTTCCACCTTAGGCAAGTTACATAATTTGCTATTTACTATATAAGCACATGACCATTGTTTGTTTGTTTTTAAATAGGGGCATGATTAGATAAAGATTTTATTTTACTGAAGTAAATTGCAACTAAGGCAGGAACAGAAAATCACTTAGTTATGTATATAAAGCAATTAGGCGCTTTTGGGAGGCACTGGGCAGGGCAACAAACTTTTAAAAAACTCCATCGCCCAAGCGGCTATCTCTTGAGCATCTGGAGGAACAACCTGGACTCTGGGCAGGAGGCCAATCAGCTTGTAAAAGGAGCCCAGGGCCTTCTGGGAGGAAAGGCCCAGTGTCCTCCGCCCTGCTTCCTGGGACTGGGGGCTGGCACTGAGAGAACTGTTAGGTCAGGATGACAATCACTAAGGCCCTGCACAGGGAAGGTCCTGGAAACCACTGGTGAAGGGAGGAGTCTGGGCTGGCGACCTGGGCTCAACACAGTGGCCTCAGGTTCCAGGGGAAGGGCTCATTTCAGCCGAGCGTGTGGCCATCGCTATAAGCCCCTCCAGGTCCAGCAGTTCTGGCGCAGAGGCCATGATTTAGGGAAGAAAAGCTGAGGACAGGAAGTAATCGATGTAACCTTGCTGCCCTAAATGGGCACCACTGTGATGTGGGGGTGCAAACAATGCCATGCAGCAGCCAGAAGGGACAGCAGTCACCTACATTTCCTGCTGCAGGTGTCGGGAAGGGGACTAGCTATTCGCCTGAGGAAAGCCCCAGGGTTCATGGACCCAGAGGCAGTGGGAGGGTCTCAAGAGGAGATAATGTACTATTTGCCAATAAGGCCTGGAAGGCTGGGATGATGAACTGTAAAGTAATTAAAGAGATATGATCATGTTTATAGCCTATTTTGTGGAACAGGTCATAACAGTTATCATTTGCATAATTCAAAGGGAGCAGAATATAGAATCCTACCTCATTATAATGATTAGGATCCTATTAGCCAGGAAAATCACAATGAATCATTGCTGAAGTGGAGCCACTGTAACTACCAGTATGTGAGGGCCATTTCTGGCCCCAGCCCAGTTTTCCACTCTCATATCCTGCCTCTCATCCCACATTCCTACCGGTCCCGTTTCCTACCGGCTATCTCAGATGCTTGGTTCTTTGTACATGCTCCTTTCCTATCTAGAATGACCCTTGCTGTTTCCATCTGGAAAACTCCTATTCATTCAACAAAGCCCATCTCTAACTTTACGTTCCCTGGGAAGGTTCCCCCACCTCTAGGGTGAAGCTGGTTACCCATTTCTCAGTGTTCCTCTGCAACTTCAAACATACCTCTTATTTTCACTTTCAAACACACTTAAATGTTGATCTCCCCACTGGACTATTAATTTTCTGAGACTTACTCATTTCTCTTTTTAATAATCCTGGCTGACTATATTTATGTAAGTATACATAAAATCTGCGGTCTTTTCATTTTATCTAAAGCATAGTTGTGCCTCCAGAGTTTATAAAGTTTCTAGGATATGCTCTTTATGTAAAACTAAAGCCCAAATTACACAGTTGAAAACACCCCAATAGCCTAGATACTCAGATTTGCTTTAACGTCTACATGTGCTTCGGTTGCTATTACATTTACCTACTTTTGTAGCACAGACAGGTCTAGTCAAAATTTAGTACATCTAGAGCTCTTGATGATCGTCATTAAATAAATATATATATTATGCTCATAGAAATCCTTCCATCAGCTAATTATATTAAATTATAGATATTTGCATTTTAAACTCTGGCAGTTCTCTTTTAAGTTTTTACTTCGATATTTTTTCTGATTATAAGAACAATATATATTCTTCTTTCAAATTTAAATGGAAAACTAAGCCCTGGCCAGTGCTGTGCAGAGGTTAGAGTGCTAGCCCACACACCTAAGGGTCTCGGGTTTGATCCCCAGTCAAGGCATGTACCTGTGTTGCAGGTTTGACACCAGCCCTGATTGGGGTGCATGCAAGAGGCAACCAATCAATGTGTCTGTCTTACATCAATGTCTCTACCTCCCTCCCTCCCTTCCTCCCTTCTACTTTCTCTAAAAAATCAATGGAAAAAATATTCTCTGGTGAGGAGTAACAACAAAATAATAATACATAAAATAAATTGAAAATGAGAAAAATAATAAAAAATTAAAAAACAAAAATAACCTATTGGTATATTGTTATATTGCCTTATAATTTTTGAATGAATACATTCATATACATACATGCTAACAGTGACATTTTATATAGTTTTATACCACTTTTTCCACTTAAAATCGTGGCATATATGGCCTTTACCTATTATAATCAATAATTTTTAAGAAAATGATTAATTTTGTTTAGCTACTATCAAACTTTTAAGATTTTTATCCTTAGGACAAGTTCTTAAAAGTAGAAATACTGAATCTAAATAGTATAAACATTTTTGAGGCTCTTAAAACATATCACTTATTCCCTAAAGAAAGGTCAATTTATATTCCCACCAACTATGTATGAAAATAGTAGCTTCTACTTATATGTCAAACTTTTCATCTTAGAACCATTGTTTTGATGTGTGCAATATGCTATATCTATTTTTCTATACTACATTATACTCATATTCAGCTAAAATAATTATACACAGGCACACTCAATCTTTAGCCTTTTTTTAGTTGAATGAGACAGATGTTAAGTTTATATCTAGTGTCTGATTAAAGTTAAAATATGTGCATTTGTTTCTCTTATTTAAATTTCCTGATAGTAGGGCCCTTTCATCAATATATTTCGAAGATAAAGTTAGTATCACGTATGGGTCAGAAGCCTGATCTAGTTGGCATTTTAAAACATGCTATTTCTTCGTCCCTACGATTATTTAGCTGTGTTTTATCTGCAAGGTGAAATTGAGAAGCCTGGTTAATGAGTGATTTAAACTCTGAATCACACTTCTGTTAAGAGTTCTACATTGCAAAAACATCAAATGGGGAGAGTTTAACAGTACAATTTTTAAGAAAATGATGGCAAATCAAATATAGGTACCAAGACTTCTCTTACAAATTTACACTCAACAATATGATTCTTCAAATTTTATTTCTTGTGAAGATCACGCTGTGTGAGGAAGAACGAATGTGTTTGTACTTGAATCGGGGATTACCAGAAAGTAATACATCTCCAGCAAGCAACTGAGATGAGAACATTTCTGAGGTCTCTTTTCAACACCAAACAGCAGCTATACTAGTAAAGCCTAAGTTGCATTGTAATGCAGGAGCAACATTATGCTGCTTCTGTTACCTCTTTCAAGGCTCCTTTTTAGGGCAATGGTAGAAAGGATGTTATCTGCATTTTTAAAGATTTTCCTTGTGTATATAAAATTAGTTATGAAGTTATCTAAACTTGTTTTTAACCAATAATTACTCATAATTTTTATTCTGGGTTCCACTTAAGTTTAGGTTTTAGACCATGACCCCTTTGTCAATGTCAATACATTTTTGCGATCAGTTTTGAATGAAAAAACTCATCTTCCTGGGCATTGCTTCATTCTTAGCTCCAAAGTAATTGCTGGGTGCTCTTGCAAAGGAACAGTCTCACCCTGAAAAGGATATGGTCATCACAGTGTCTCCGGCACTCTCTCCTCCTTTCTGTTCCCTTTAAATTGCTGCAATCGACACTAACCTGCTTCCTCCAACTCTCTCTGTATAATTGTTGCCAGATCCATTTTCTTAAAATACTGCTTTGAATATGTCACTGGCTGCATGAAAGTCTTTAATCATTCCTGATCATCTACAGTCTGTCTCCAAACTTTTATACCATGAATCCCTATCAGTAAAACAGTTTTGCACATGCATCATCACATATGTATATCTATAATAATAAAAGCATAATATGCTAATTAGAACGGATGTCCTTGAAGCCGGGGCTGTGAGGGAAGCCCGGGGCCCGGGTGCCAGAGGGAAGCTGGTGCCGGCAGCCGGGGGAAGGTCTAATCTTGCACGAATTTCATGCATCGGGCCTCTAGTTTATATATAAATGCCATGCATACAATATTGTCAATACATATGCTAAATATTAGTAAAATGTATTTCTTTTTTTTAGATAAAGAATAAACATTTTCCTGTATCCACTGATATACAGCATAGTCATCCTCTGTAGTATGCCATTCCAAGTCCTACGCAGACTCGCTCTAATCTGTCCCTCCAACCAGGCCCCTTCCCAAAGCCTCATCTCTAGGTAAATTGGTCTCTTCATTTCCTTGCCCTCTCTGTGCTTCTCCGCACACCATATACCCCATACCATTTGTCCTTCCTTTTTCTCTTGACTTACTCATATCCCAACTAGCTTTTAAGACCCAGTTCCAATCCCTCCTTCCTTACTCTCTCCTTCCCCTGAACGTCAAAGATGTTATTTTCTGCTCCACCCATTTGGCTATTAATCATGAATAATGTACTTTCTGCTTTTAGTTTCCATACACAGTTCCTGCTAAGTCAGAGAGCCCTGTACAAATCTGTTGATGAATGGATTAGCACACCTCATAAAAACGTTTTAAGCTGCAACAAGACAGATATAGATTGGATTTATAAAAAGAACTTCGGGCAGAGGATATTTTTACATTAAATCAGTTACATTTGCCTAAGGGAGAGTAAAGCCTGAAAATCAGGCTGGGCTTGGACAGGTGGGGCACATGGAGATAGACTGGAATCTTTGAATCCCTGTTAGCTTTGGAAAATCATAATTGATGACTCTGCAAATACTGAGCGCTACCCATCAGGACATGGGACTAGAATTTTCTCAAGAGAAGTGTTTGGCCTTCCAGAAGTGCTGTTTATGTCAAACATTTTCACTCCTCAATTATGGAAAGTGTGAGACACACTCATATTCTACAGATAATTTCAATGCTTCAAAGTTGATGAACCTTATATGGCCAACGGAATGGAATATCTCACCTTATGAAGCTTTTGCTTTTCCAGGTCATATGCCCATCTTATTTATAAAGTTGTTAGGGTAAGGGAGGAGTTTTAAGTAGTCGGTTAAAGTATTTATAGGAGCTTGTAAAAATTCACCTCAGACCTCAGGGATTGTTGTCTCAGCAAGACTCCCCAAGTTCATCTGCTGCCCTCCTGGGGCCGAGCCTACAGGGGTGTGTTCAGAGCCACCTCTGGAACGAAACCGGACCCATGCAGAGCTATGTGCTTAATGTGGGGAGGAATGGGAGTCTCCATTCTCAGAATTTCCCCCAGGACCCCTGTCCTCAAATCTTAAAATCAACCTACTAGATCCCCCCCACCCCCCATGCAGATAATAACATTTCAAGAGCATTATTTCCTGTCCTGTTCTAGCTTATTTATATTTAATTACCACATTAATTCTTATTAAAAACATCATCTTCATCTATCTTTGGATGTACAAGCATACATTTATTACTTATCTTCTGTAAAAGAACAATCTAAAATTCTGTAATAGAATGAACATATAAATCAATAAATACTCATTTTGACTATGCAGAAATCTGAATGATAAAAATGGCACAATCCAATACTCAAAATATCAGACTCAATCATTCAATAATTATTTCTGGTCCAGGAACTGTCTTTGGGGCTGAAGAAGACAGTCACACTCTTTCTAGAAGATAAAGAGAAGAAGAAATTCCCACAATATTCTTAGCATCATGTCCATCACCATTATCATTATTGTAAGCACTTTGAATTCATCCAAAGAAAACTGATTTAAAAAAAATCAAGTTATTATTGTTCTGGATGGAAAATGAAGTTACACCACAGAAAGAGAGACTTGAATTGGGTTCAAGAATAGAACTGAGATTGGACAGAAAGGCAGTAAAGAAAAGAACCGGAGGACAGCAATGCCATGGTGGTAAAAGCACTTACAGCATCACCAATGTCAATTTAGAGATGGCCAACACTCAGCACAAGCTAGGAGAGAGGGCACCAAGATTTACTGGGCACTCAGTACTATATCAGACACTACTAAGATGTTCCCAGACAGTATCTCATATAGTTTTAGAAACAGTACCTCATTTAATTCTGCAAAGCAAATGATATGGCCTTCCCCATTTACAAATATGAAACTGAGAGGTACAGAAATTAAGTCACTTGTCCAATACCATACAACTAGTAAATGGCAGAGCTGGGATTCTAACCTGAGATACTGTCTGATGCCTACTTCATTCTCTTCATCTCCGATGGGCTACTGTCTTCCCAAGAGATAAAGGGCATGGAAAGATCTGACCAATCCTATGCAAACTCTATTTCTTTAAATTAACTTTATTGGGATAACATTGGTTAATAAAATTATATAGGTTTATTAGTAAGTGTACAATTCTATGATACATCATTTGTATGTTGCATTGTACAAATCTTCTGTCATCATATGTTTGACTACCTTATTCCTTTACTACCCCCTTCTCTCTAGTAACCATGTATTTCTTTGTTTGTCTTGTTTATTCATTTGTTAGCTTTTAGTTTTATATCCCACATATGAGTGAAATCATATGGGTCTTGACTTTTTCTGTCTAACTTATTTCACTTAGCATGAGATTCTCAAGATGCGAACATGTTGTCGCAATGACAGTATTTCCTCTTTTCTTAGGGCTGAGTAGTATTCCATTGTATATGTACCACATCTTCGTTACCCAATCATATTGAGATACACTTTGGTTGTTTCCATGTCTTGGCCACCATGAATAATGCTGCAAAGAACATAGGGTGCATGTAACTTTGGAATAATTTCTTTTTTTAGGTGAAACTCTCACGTATAATATAATCTAACAGTTTCTGTATTTGGTCCCTATACTTAGAGGTCCACATTAGTACCTTCAAATTCCACCTAAAACTGTCCAATTTTCAAAGAAACAAAGTGACATGAATATGGCCTATAGACAGTTGGTTGAGTAAATGTTTTGGACAGTAAAGGCGAGAGCTGGGACCGATGCAAAGAAGGACATTCCATAGGCTGACGGAGATAGGCAATAAGACTCAAAAACATTCAGAAGACGAATAACACTGGAATATCCAGATCAATAGCAACGGGAATGACAAAAGTCTTGAACGACTGGGTCTGAACATAATCACTAACTTGAAAAAAGTGGGAGAGAGAGAAGGAGAATAATACCTTTCAGTGGGTTGAAGACTTGTATTTTGGGAAACTGAGCTCCAGAAATTTTTGAACTGAATCTAAAAAATTATAAGCCTAGCATCCAGTAGACAAATCAACAGGATGCATCCTCTGCCCACGAAAATCACAGGGCTTCCCCCAAATCAGGGAAAATATTACTGTCAAGAGTATCGTGAAAAATGAGCTCCAAATGTAAATCCATTCATTTTTGTGTCGACAATAAATCCTGTTGGAAAACAGAAATTCATAAAAACATTGTAGGGTATTAAGTTCTTCTATGGAAAAATGATTTTCTAAACATCAGGTTTTCACTGTTCTCTGTAGAGAGGGAGATTATACCAGAGGGAGAGTTGTAATTGAGTTTAGGGATAGATCTGGAGGGAGAGCAGAATGATGATCAAAGAACAGATTGGTGGAGAGCAATTACATAATAGAGAAAGTATTTACAGTCCCACTGCTACTGTGTTAGAGACAACTGGCCAACTGGGAGGAGGTGGGGCTGGGGAGAGAAGGGAGCAGGATTTACTGGGTACTTACCACTATGCCAGACACTGTGCTAAGGTCTTTCCAGACATTATCTCACTTAATTTTCACAATCATCCTATAATAGTGGGAGTACTGTAATACCTGGGGGGTATTATCCCTAAGGTACCGATAAGAAAACAAAGTCTAAAAACGCTAGAGGCTGCATATGAATACAAGTTTTGTTTTTAACCCAGTGCCAGTGCCAGTGCCTTTTCAACTAGACCACCCCGACTCGGGCCCCCTTACCTGGAGACTATCCTCTGACATATAAAAAACAAAGTTAAATTCTATTTCCCAGGTGGGCCATGTACAGAGTCATCAGATTAAGTCATGAGGCATCATCAGAGCAGCGGATAGGGCCTGTTTTCAAGTCTTCCTATTCATTTCCTCTAGGACCCCACCTTCTAACCCCTCCTCGAACTTCCAGTGCAATCTTCCCCAGGAAACAAGGATTGACATAAACACAAAGTGTGGGGAGAGAAAAGGCAGTACAAAGGCAGACACAAAACATGACAGTACATCAAACACTACCAGCCTGCTACTTGCAGATCACAGAAATTATTCAAAATCACATTGTAGACTTGAGGACCACCATCCTCATGCTCTCACTACATGCCATGCACAGCACGCTGATAACAGTCTCACCTTCTGTTATCATTCCGAGGGCTGACTCCCTCACCTGGCTTAATGAATGAATAAATTAATGAGGGGAAGGGAGGAAGGGAGGGAGGGAGGAAGGAAGGAAGGAAGGAAGGGAGGAAGGAAGACAAAGGGAGGGAAGGGAAAAGGAAGGAAGAAAATTAATCAAGAATTAAGAAAATCCTGAGAACAAAATGACTCAGATATAGATGATATAGACATTTTTAAAGTCCCATTTCAAATGGTGAAAGCCAGATGGTAAATTGTCTTTTAAAGAATATACAGAATGAATTACACTTTTTTCTAGTAGATAAATAATTCCTTAAACAGAAATGGTGACCATAAATCGCCCAAGAAAAGATGTGGACACCTTACTCTGTCTCTTTCTGTGCCTCCTCCCAACACTGCCATGGTCGGGACAGCTGTCCACAAACCACACTCACTCCTCAGGCCCAGCTTCCACCATAAGGGAAAATCAGATGTGACACGGAGGGAGGGCGGTGGAACGTGTCCAGGACAAAGTCAAAAGAATGCCGGCGCCTGTCGAACATGGGATCCCAGAATCCAGAGATGAAGGTGTCGGCCTGGCCCGGCTCTCCGAGGCATCAGCATGTGCAGTGTGGTTGCTAGAGACTAGCTCGGGGCTGATGCAGACAGAGAGCAAGTCCCAGGGGCTGATCTGCTGGGGCTCCGGTGCTTGGCTGCACATGGCTGTCAATGCAGAGTGACTGGGGAGGTTTCGCCCTGGACAATAAGGATGCGTTGTGCACAGGACCAGATGGTCTCCAAAGCCAGGGCATATGGAAGAGACTATGCAGCTGAGACCTGAGAGCCAGCCAGGCCAACACGTGAAGACACAGCTATGTGAGAAATACAACCAGACAGACTCCCATGGCATCGTGCTGACCACTGATAGAACAGGAGAACTCTCACTAGAGAATAGAGATGTTTGCTAAGGAGGTAGAGTAAGAAGAGAGCTAGTGTTTATTGAGCACCTATTGTGTGCTAAGGCGATACACTAAGCACTTTATGTGAAATTAGTTCTTTTAATTTTTCTCAACTGATCCTCACTATAGCACAAGGATGTACGTATTATTGTTTTTCCTATTTTACAGATCCGAAAACAGAGGCTTAGAGGGATGAAGCAACTCACTCATGGTCACATCTATAATAGCAGTAGAATCAGGACTTCAACCCAGGTCCCTTTGATCCCTAAGCCCATGGTTTAAGCCTATAGTCCTGCACAGTGGGTCCCCTCGGTGAGCCCAGTGGGCTGGGGCTGACTCACTTGGGATTAGTCCTGTGGGAGGTGGCGCAGGTATCTGATGAAGATGAGAACAGATGAAATCAAGCTATACATATTCATAAGACACCAATGACAAAAGTACAATCTCTGCCAGTCACAAAAAAAGAAAAAGATTCCTGGACATAGACCACAGTATGGTGATTGCCAGAGGGAAGGGGGTTTGGGAGAAATAGAAGATAAAGGAAGGATAAATGGTGATGGGAGGAGACTTGACTTGGGGTGGTAAACACACAATACAATATGCAGATGATATATTGTAGAATTGTATGCCTGAAACCTGTACAATTTTATTAACCAATGTCACCCCAATAAATTAAATGTAAAAATAAAATGAACACACACACACACGCACAACTGAAAACAGAAACCCAACCTGAGGGTAGAGCTATTTTCTTGGTACTGGGTTTCCTCTGGCCACAAGTTGAAGGGACACTGTACACGTTTGTAGGAACAGACAGCCTAAAATGTCCCGGCATAAACTGGCACATGATTACCAGTCTACTGGGCCATGGACCCCAGCTTCCCCACTCTCCTAGGCTTGGCTCACCACCGCGTCACTTAATTCTATGTCATTGTACGGGATACAAAATATCACACTGTTCTGAACAAATAATGTTTCTTAAATTCTTCGAATGATAACTGGTATTACAGAGGTTTTAAAAAAATTAGAGATGTCATGTCTTTTCCTCAAGGCTGGGACATTACAGGGACCTAGAGAGAGAGGATAGTTCGCTCCCCCAACACCCCGGCCAGACATATGTTCAAAGTGTTCTGCAGAGCTAACCATGTTGATTTACTCATTTCTGAGCCTTGAACCTGGAGGACTGGGAGTCAGCTGCCTAATCTAATCTCAGCCAGGCTATTTCACTATTGCAGCATTAAATAACAGCACCAGAGCGAGTATCTCAGTGCCGACCAGACCACAGGCATGAAAGGTCCAATAAGCAGGCTACTCCTTTACAGCATTCGAACTGTGGTTTCCTCCCCCTAAGGTTCTCAAATAAGAAAAACAGCCTGTCCGTTATTATCAGCAACAACGATTCCCCCTCCCATGTAGAAAACACATGTCATTGCCCAGAATAAAGTTTATTTCAAGAATTAGGTCACTTTAGACTTTAAAGCACAACTATGTTCTGGCTGCCTGTGGTTTTTTTTTGGAGAAATCACAATCCACTTTGAACATTTACACACACTTGTCATTTTATAAATAGTTCTTTGCTTTCTCTTTTGAGTAAGTAAAGGCTTTTCCTAAGAACACTGTCAAAAGAGCCCCATGACGACGCCCATGTGGGTGTGTTCATCATGATCTTCCATTACCAGGCTACGGACACTGTCGGTTTTGAAAACAGCCTCTTTAGGGCAAATAAAACATGAGTCAGGAGGCAAACCAGTTCTCGGTGGCTTCTGGGTGTGCCATTTTGTGCTGGCAGTACCTGTGGGCATTTCTGCAGGGCGGGCCTGCTTTCAGCAGCTGCCCAGGGCATCGTGGGAAGACACTAGCGCTCAAAGACCTGGCTGAAAGAACCACCGCACGGCTTCTGTTAAAACAGTGCCAGGCCAGAAATATGAAGCCACACAGAAAACTTGTGTGCAACTCTAAATGAAATGGAAGATTTTCTCCTCTCTTCACAGAAGCCCCTCTCATTCCAGAACCAGCTGCTAAAGACCTCAGTGCCCCCGAGGCCTGCATGGAGGTCTACAGAAGAGGTCCCGCAAACACAGTTTGGGGTGGGGAAGACAGGATTGGGGGCACTGGTATGCTTTTTAAGGACTGAGGCCGAATCTGCTTTCCTCTGGTTTCCTTTTATGTGTCTTCATAAAGCACATTTCATGCTTGCCTTCTATGTTGCAGTGGCTTGTTTTCCCTCAGATACTTAGGTTGCCAAACTAAAAAGAATTTCTGCCCCCATGGACTCTATTGAGTTGAAAGACAAGTTTCAACTCTTCTATGCAGAAAAGGGAGCCAGCAACCTGCCACAGACGTCAGGTAACAAAGGGCTCCCTTCAGAGCCTGTCCACTTCCAGGCCCTGTGACCAGATCAGTCAGTCGTTCCCCGCACACCTGGGTCCTCCCGCTGCCAGCAAGGTTATTGGCATAACATATGAGGGATCCGGCTGCTGTATTTACACTTTAATAAGTACTTTGTTTTTATTACTTTTTTTTGGTTTGTTTTCAGGGGTCCAAGGAAGGGAGAGATGGAGTAATAACCAATTTATATAGGACAGAATCCGCTGAACTGCTCTTTGGACTAAGAAATCAGAGCTGGACTTTTAAAAAATAGGACAAATATGTTGGAGCCGACACATGTGGGATGTTTTTGTACCCAGAGCAATTCCCTGCCATCCTGTTTACTGACTGGAACAGGTATAGTGGATGGAGTAACAGACGCCTATGAGCGTGTCTGCTGCATTCAAATCTAGGAAACATCAGAACATGTGCATGGGAAGAGATTCAGAAAAGGAAACTCAAATTTTTAGATTCTTTCACCCCTATTCCATCTCATTTCTGTCTCTTATGCAAAAAGTAATGGCCTTCTTGGTTTCAAAACTGCTTCCCCACTTTTATTAAAATTCTGAGGGTCTTCTTCTGACTGCCACAAACTGATCTCTCAAAAAACCACAGGTTCGAGGATTCCAGACCAGTTGACAGACTCAGCTGCCTGAAAACAAAAGGCCTCTGTTAGGTACCGTGAGGCTTATTTAGACTTTGCTTCCCTGACCATACATTTTTGGGGAAAGTATTCAAGATTTTAAACTGCGGCGGGTACCCGGGATACTGGTGATCATGGTCAGCACATTTTATGGAGCATATGAAATAGGCAACGATCTTTTTTATTTTAACGTCCCCTTACCCAGTGCAGCCATGTGTGCACATATGCGGTATCCATATCTCTGGAGTGGAGAGACTAGCCCTGAAAGACTACAAACTGACACTTAATATTCAGAACAAAAAACAAAAACAAAACAAAAACCAAAGCTCTACTTTGCGCTCACACATTTAGATTTCACCCCATTAAGCTGATAATATCTTCAAGAGAGAAATAAGGTTCATTTGTAATTAGTAACCTTTATATGCAATCAACATGTCAAAGCCCATGAAAAAGCTGCTTAGTTTAGGATCTAAGCTATGATAAAACTTTCCTTGCCATCTTCCTCACACTCTTAAATGCTAGCTTAGGAGAAGTTGTCTTTGCTGGCCAATCAAAACAGATTTTAAATCGATCCATGTGGAATGATCATAAATACTCAGTTGCTAGAGAAAACACAAGATTTCCCATTCAAGCCATGTTTCTGAAGGCCCTTTCCCTAGCCCCATAAAAAAATTGTTTTAATTATATTTTTCTTTAAAAAAGATAAACGTCCCTTTTCTCTTAAAAATAGAAGAAATTATATTAATCAGGCAAAACTTGGAAAAATAGGAAAAAAACAGTCACAACACTACTAATAAGAGATAAGCTTTGTTAACATACTGGGATTTTTCTTCCTTTTTACCTTGCATTTAGATTTCTTTGAGTTGATCTACTATAACATGCATTTTTCATTACAACCTAAAGATTTATCTGTGATTTTTTACAGTATCTCTAATTTTTAAAAAATATATATTTTTATTGCTTTCAGAGAGGAAGGGAGAGGGAGAGAAACATCAATGATGAGAATTACTGATGAGAATTACTCTTGCATGCCCCCTACTGGGGATCAAGCCTGCAACAAACAAGCAAACAAAACAAAGAGGCAACCAACTGAATGGGATATATTTGTAAACAACAGTTCTGACAAGGGCTTAATTAACAAAATATATAAAGAATTCATATAACATCACTTCTTCCAAGAATACCTACAAATAGCCAACAGATATATGAAAAGATGCTCAACTTCACTAGTTATTAGGGAAATGCAAATCAAAACTACAATGAGATACCCTCTCACACTAGAACTTCCTATGTTTCAAAATCTTTAATATTTTTAATTATCTTTTCTCTCTTTTACACAATTTGTTAATTTTCTAATTTACATGTTACAACTCATAAAGTCTCTCTTTGGCACCATTCCTTCTGTTGAGGTTTTTAAAAATTGTAAATGACTATACATTTTTATTTCCAATAATTTTAATCGGCTTTCTTTGTATCTTTACATTCTTTTGTTTTGTTTTGTTAATCCTCACTTGAGGATATTCTTCCATTGATTTTTAGAGAGAGTGAAAGGGAGGAGGAGACACACACAGAGAGAAACATCGATGTGAGAGAGACACATCTATTGGTTGCCCCCAGCATGCACCCTGACCAGAGTCGGGATTGAGACTGAAACCGAGGTACATGCCCTTGACCTGAATTAAACCTGGGACCCTTCAGTCGTCAGGCCAATGCTCTATCCACTGAACCAAACCCATTAGGGCTGTATCTGTACATTCTAACTTCATTACCATTTAGTTCTTATTTCATAAACTCCTGTTCTTTTTTTTTGGTAATAGATGCTATTTACTCTTTTATTTTAATAAAAATATTTTAGACATATTTGTTTCTTATTTTTAAGTCTCTTTCCTCATAATCATGTCACCCCATGATGACTGGGGTAGCATGGCATACTATAACAGATATAAACTCAGACTGCTAGACAGGGTAAAGAAATGTAAGACTGAGGGGACAGTATAAGCAGAAGAATAGAGGTGATGGCGATTATATGAGAAATCCACCATATAGTTTCCATTTGTCTCAAGTGGGATTTTAAAATATTTTTTAAAAATGTTAAATCCTTTTAAGAAATATGCTATGCTAGGACAGATGATATATGGCTTGCTTTACACATTCAAAATGCTGACTATCCCCAGGTAGTCTTCACTGTCTATTGCTTAGCAAGAGATTCAGAATTAATACTCTTCTCAATGATTGTGGGTTGAATGGATGGATTAAGAATAGATGGAAAATATTAAGTGATGATGAATTTCACAAGTGGAAAGACTCAGTCAAGTGAAATGATCATTAATATCATATCTCTTCAAATTCAAGAGCATAATTTTTACATTTAATATTTTAAAAAGCAGAACAGTCTTATGATCAATATATACTTTCATTTAGAAAGATATTTTTTCTCTTGAAAATCTTCTCATACCAAAAGTGCATATTTCACCGTAACAGGTTTGGCTCAGTGGATAGAGCGTCGGCCTGCGGACTGAAAGGTCCCGGGTTTGATTCCGGTCAAGGGCATGTACCTTGGTTGTGGGCACATCTCCAGTAGGGAGTGTGCAGGAGGCGGCTGATCGATGTTTCTCTCTCATCGATGTTTCTAACTCTCTATCTCTCTCCCTTCTTCTCTGTAAAAAATCAATAAAATATATTTTTAAAAAGTGCATATTTCAACTAATATTATTTGGAATTAAAGAAACAGAATATTGTAATATCACAATTCTGAGAAGGCTTTACATACATGCATGAAAAAAGTAAAATGACAGCAATAATTTGAAAATTAAATTAAATGGGAATAACAGAGACAAATCCCTAACTGAAACGAATAGGCTATGTTATACTATCAAGTCAGCAGCAATCTGAGCTTGGCCAAAACCAGAGGAGAATTAAATTATAGGTCTTGAACTCTTTGGAGGAAAAGTAACCTTTTCCTAGCTCCCTTGAGTATGTCCTTATGAAAAACTTTGATTCTTCTAGCTGAAGTGAGTTTTCTAATAAACCTGTGGGACTATGTTTATGAGTTTATTCTACCCAGATAAGAGGACCTTAATTAATAGAGAAAAAACTAAAAGGGAATTTGTGAATGCTTTTGATCAAAACTGCGGTATCTCTCAGAGAAACTCTCCCTTGAGGCTAAGAAAACATTTGAAGAGACTTTCCAAACAGAAAATCTCAGAGAAAAGGATGCAGTCCAGAATTATGGTGCAGTTATAAATCCTGATTCTCTTATACCTCAGCAAGACGAGAGGTGATAGATGGGAGATGTGGGACCTTTAAAAAACAAGGCCATTGGCTCCTCTGGTAGAACATTTCCAGATGCTTAGGCTACCTTATTTCACTAGTAGGAAACAAACTGCCTTGCTCTAGTCAATAAACCAACCAAGGCTCTGGGGGAAAATGTTAAAGTCTTTGAAAAGAATTATCAGTCAGTCAACCTCATCCAATGTTATGACCTAATGGTTTCATAATTACGCTTTTGAGAAGCTGGCCAAACAGGCATGACAAAATATTGATCACAACGATTAATTCTAAGAGATAAGCAACTGGTTGAAAAGAGGAACCAATTAAAGAATAAAGTGTGAAGGATCTGAATATATGTAATACTAAAATGTTAAAAACTCTATTCATAAATATACTATGTGTGGATATATGTTTTGAACCCTAAGACATATTTCCCTAAACACCCCTAAATTCAAATTATATTCTAACTTAAATTTGTTAGGATAAGATAGATTTTTATGTCTTGTCTATAGGTATCACCCTGTGAAAATAAAAGCTGAACCTAGAAACTTAAATAGAAGATCATGGAAAAATAAACACTTCAAGATGAAAAGGGCTTTGAAGGTCATGCAACCTAAAACTTTTCCTGGTCGGCAAAGCCCTTGTGCAACTCTGGGACCAAATGATCCCACGGACTGCTATTAACGAGCCTCCAGCCACCAGCCGACCCTTTCCTTCAGTCAAGTGCCCTGAAGAAAGAGTAATGCTTCATTATCTCCACATCCTCTCTTCTCACCTCAACTCTCTGTGACCAGACTTCCACTTTCCCGACTCTATTGAATCTATTCTTATTAAAATCACCAATAGCCCCCACTTACTAAAGCCTTGGAACCCATTGTGTCCTCATCTTTTTTATTTGTGTTTGTCACTTGACACTGTGCCCACCCTGTTCTTCCTTCACATCCCTCACTGGTTCTCTTCTGATTCTCTGGCTATTGCATCTTGACTTCTTCAAGGGCTTCTTTTTCTCTGCCTTTTAAACACTGGCCCACCTCTAACAGGTAATGGCCCTTTCTTCTTTCTGAATACTCTAACTGGTCTTTATTAGTTTCCATTATAAATCTATCAGAACACCTGTGACTTTCCTAGGAGTTACCTGAAAACCAGCCAATAAATGTCTATGTTCAATATCTATCATAAGACCCATCCTGTGGTTTCCATCTCTCCTAAAATGGGAGCCTTATAGGAAACTTGTGAATCTCAAAACTATAATATTGGCAAGGTCTTTGGGATACTACTCTAACTGATCGCTCACATTTTTCTTGGCTCCAACCATCATCTAGACCAGGGGTGGGCAAACTTTTTGACTCGAGGGCCACAATGTGTTCTTAAACTGGACCGGAGGGCCGGATCAAAAGCATGGATGGAGTGTTTGTGTGAACTAATATAAATTCAAAGTAAATATCATTACATAAAAGGGTACGGTCTTTTATTTTTTTAGTTGTATTCATTTCAAACGGGCCGGATCCGGCCCGCGGGCCGTAGTTTGCCCACGGCTGATCTAGACCCTAAAGAATCACAAATCTAGATTTCAGCTCAGAACTCTTTGTGAGCCCAGACTTAAATATTCAGCTGCCTATTAGACACTGCCATTTGGATACCCTACATGTTGCTCAAACACAACATAATAGGACCTAATGTGTTATTTGCCCCACTTAAATTGGCTTTTCCTGTATTTACGCTTTTAGTAATATCCAAACTGCATGCATTATTTGCCCAACATGAATCAGTCTCCCTTGCATTTACTATTTTACTCAACCATAAAGACACCCAAGTCAGAAACCTGGGGATTTTCTTAGATTCTTCTTTCATATTCAGTTCTTACAAAAGAAAATGTCCTTCATCTCCTCCTCCTCCATTATTGTGATCATAACAAATATTTATTTAGTGTTTACTCTATGTTAGTCATTCTTATAAGCTTTATAAATTTTTATCTCATTTAATTTTTACAACAAATATTATTATTTTAAAGATTGGTAAATTGAGGCAGAGATTAGTTGGTAACTTCCCAAATTAAGATAGCTAATAAGTGGCAAAGCTGGTATTCAAACCCAGACAATCTGACTCAAGAACCTAAGGGTCTTAACCACTATGTTGATTAGTTATCAAGATCTGTACTATTTAATTCCTCAACATTTTTCAAATATGTCTCCTCTGCTCCATCCTTACAGCTATTGCTGTGTTTAAGCCCTTATCATTCATCAAACCAGACTGTAAGTTCCATAAAGGCCAGGATCACATGTGCCTTTGTTTACCAATGTCTCCTGTGCTTAGCACAATGATTAGCATTTTGCATATATGTAGTGTCTGCTGAAGAAAGCAATTAAGTATTTTTACCATCGGTAGATGGCCATATACTTTACTCTCCAAACAGGGAAAGTTTTGAGATTGAAACAGGGTGTTAGAATAATTACGCTGGTTAAACAGGAATAAATTGAGACTATTCCAGACAAACGGAGACATAGCATCACCCTAATAATTGGGCTACCTATGTATGCCAGATTGGTTTTTTGGCAGCTCAAACCAAATTGGTTTTCTCCGGTATCATAAGGATTGGAAGCCTGGGAACTACATTCCCTGGAATCTATGCCAGCAGTGTTATGGGGTTAGATGAAAACAATAAGCTTCCTTCATGTGAGATATCAAAGACAAAAGACAAATAGAAAACACCATTACTCCTTTAAGGTGAGTGGTCACCTGGGGCTTGGTAGACAGCATATGTGAGCTTTTGCCAACAGCTTCCAAGTATCTTCCTACAAATCACTCACTCTGATGCTGTGGGTGGCTGAAATCATTGGTGACAGTTTCTTTAGTTCCTGTGCTTCATGATTTTCTGAATACTAGTAGCTGCATCCCTGATCCTCCCTCGCCCAGGCCTTCCAACATCTTTAAAGATTCCTTGATTTGTAAGTTAATTAACTCTAGTTGTCTCAACAAACAAAACTCAAATCTCAGTGTCTTAGTTCAGTAACAATTGACCTTAGAGTCCAATGAAAGTTAGGGAGGGCTCTCCTCCATCTGGTGACGCAGAAAACCAGAATTCTTCTTTTTATTTCCATCTTTTTAGATAGGTTCCAGGGGAAGTCAGTGGTTGGAAAGTACATACAAGCTTTTGACCATTTTAACCATGGAAATTAATACTTCACTCCCCTTCACAGTCCTTTGGCCAGGACCACCATAAGGTCCCAAACTAATAGCAAGAGAGGATGAGAGAACAATATAATGTCAGATAAGCATGAACTCTTTCTGCCATATGCTCTAAGTCCTTAAATTAAATCTCTTCCTGTTTGAAATATTTAGAATAATTTCTATTCTTACTGATATATCATAAAACAATACATAACTATAGAAACTAGATATATTAACTTTATTGAAAGGCACTAATCATTTGTTCCCACACCTAAATGTGCAAAAATTGGTTTTACCATGTATGTATACAAGGCTATTATCTTACATAAAATTTTACATACATGCTTACTGTTTAGCTCATCTACCTATCGATATATTTCATTTGCATTTATAGATTCAATAGTAAAGAATAAATTTGGGTTAATGTCTTACATGGGAAAACAAAACAGACATTTATTCATCTGTAACCTATTTATACATATGTCTATCATTGCTTTACATTAAAATGATCTATATTGTTTTCAGTGAATGATAATACTTTTAAAATTTATAAAGATATAGGACTGTCATCCATTGTATCTATAAATACCAAGGCCAACATTGTTATTTTCTTATACCAACATCCCTGATGATGCATAGGTTGTACTAAAGTGAGCAAGAGTGGATGTGAAACAGGACATTGACTCCTGAACTTGGTAATCATTATATTTTCACATAAAACTATTATGTTTTATGTTTAGCTCTTATCCAAGAAACAAATAACATATACACAAACCCACTCCTGCAATACATTATCTTAAAACATTTATATTAATATGATTATAGATATGGATGCACTGTATATATTGTGCTAGCCCTTCATCCTTTCCACTTGAAAATGATGTTCAGTGTACAGGCACCATTTCCATCTCAATGACCATGGTGAAGGTGAGTTAATTTCCAGGGATGACGTATGGTCAATGCAGGTAGCAGTGATGGCCTACCTCACAAGCAACATTCAATTCCTGCCTGAACTGAAATATTCATCAGTGTGCTGCCTCTTCATGTCTCTGTCAACAAATGAAGGTCATGTTACTCCCTCCAATTTGTGTTAACAGGAAATGGGAGTAGAACAAGCAATCTGAAAGGTGAATATGAATTGAGAGGAAGTACTTCAGGTGAGCCATTATAGGACTGAAGTCTAATTCTGCCATTTGTCATTTAGGTTAACTTATGGAAAAAAGAATGAAGGGAAAGTGAGTGGACACTCACCCATTATTGAATACTTACTCTGGGACAGATTCTGTGTTCAATAATTTCACAGATATTTTCTTACTGATTTATTATAACATCCCTTGAGGTAAACATTATTTTCCTTATTATGTAATAAAGGAGGCCTGACTGTATCATTTACTGTTTCAAAAACTTTGAGCAAAGCTTTTTGCTTCTTTTGGCTTCAACTTTCTCATCTGCTAAATAATAATAATAATACCTTCTCTACAGATGGGCATTCTACACACATATAATTATTTCTTTAACATTTTTCTTCCATACTAGACTATCAGCTACATGAAGCTTTCAAAAGCAGACCTTTCTGATGTCAACGGCCCTCTTTTCTCCATGCCTCAGAGTCTATCTGTAGGAGGGGCTTTAAAATAAGAGCTCACCTGGATAATTTAGAGCCTCCTTAGAAATGTGCACATACTCAAGCAGAATCATGTTTGTATAGAAGCTTATCTTTGCCATGAAAATACTCATACATCAAAGACCAAAGAAGAAAATTGTAGAAAAGTGGCCAGTGATGATGATAAGAAGGTCACCTTACTGTTGATGACTGCTATCATACATGCCTCAAGTCACATAGAGCAGACCTGATTCAAGGTCAGATCCATCCATTTTGGGTGCCAGGTACTGAGACAAGGAAAGAATCTACAAATACCATGAACTTTCAGAGTTACTCACTTATGATCAATGGTCTGTGGTTGGTCTTTATTGATTCACTGTGGGTCTTTTGTCTCAGTTCCTTCTCAGTCACAAAGAGTGAAAAATGGAAAAGTAAAAACTACCACCCTCTACAGAGCAGAAGAGTATCATCAAAGATAATGAAAATCATTATAACAGCTTATAATTGCTTTAAACATTTTCCTGTCACTCTGTCAACTGACAATGAATACAGTACATACCCTACTAGGAGCCAAGCTCTGGAGATACTGTGGTAAACAAGACACATGTAGACCCTGTCCTCCTGTAGCTGACCATCTAGCAGTGGAGGAAATATGTGTAAAGAATGCCTAGATGCAGGGCAGGGATTATTCATATATATTTTAAAAAATATATCTTTATTGATTTCAAAGAGGAAGGGAGAGGGAAAGAGAGATAGAAACATCAATGATGAGAGAGAATCACTGATTGGCTGCCTCCTGCAGGTCCCCTACTGGGGATCAAGCCCGCAACCCTGGCATGTGCCCTTGACTAGAATGGAACCTGGGACCCTTCAGTCCGAAAGCTGACGCTCTATCCACTGAGCCAAACCAGTTAGGGTAGGGTTTATTCATATTTAAAATGAGACAGTTGAAGCTGGGATTAAGAGCCCTTAAACAATGTTTTCAAAAACAGTAAGTGGCACAGTCAGGCTCCAAACCTGGGTCTTCTAGGCTAAGGCTCTTTCTATGTTGCTACACTGCCTGGCTGCCTGTCTCCAAGAACCCCTTTCTACCAACTGAGGGTTGAATATGGTGACTATAAATGAGGATGGGAAAAGATGAAATAGGTTACAGTTGATTCTGGAGGTGACTTTGAGTCCTTCCCTTTCTTGACTTTAAACCAATGGGACCATTATTTTAGAAAGGGCTTCTAAGAAGAGCTAGAAAACATGTCTATGCATTGCACTATGACTTTCAAAAGCCCCTTTGCTTACGATAATGATGATCTTTATTAGTTTCCATTATAAATCTATCAGAACACCTGTGACTTTCCTAGGCGTCACCTGAAACCCAGCCAATAAATGTCTATGTTCAATATCTATCATAAGACCCATCCTGTGGTTTCCATCTTTCCTAAAATGGGAGCCTTATAGGAAACTGTGAATCTCAAAACTATAATATTGGCAAGGTTTTTGGGATACTTCTCTCCCAACAATGATAGGAAATATCTCGGTTGAACTGTCTTTGGAGGAAAGGAATAAATGGAAATGGCTGCTGATGCAGGTGCTGAAAATATTTGACGAGTGGAGACTGATTCTAGGGAAGACACGAACATCTGTGCATTTGAGTTTTGTGTGTTTGGGTCTCTCTCCAGCTTCTTTTGTCTGCCCAACAGAAGACTGTTCAACATGCCCATCATAGAACTCACTATGTTCTCAGCTTGGAAGCTGGTCCTTGGAGGACTACAGTACAAAAGACAAAAACTTGGACATTGGGGAGCATAGCCTGGCTAGGACATTGACATCAAACCTGAAACAGAGAACAAAAATGGCCCTGAAGGAGTCTAAAGAGAGAATTTGGACTACCAAGTTAATGGCAGGTTAATGAACTATAGCTGAAAGAACTGCAGAACCTTCACTTTGGATATGGGATTGAGCTGAGCGCTGCAGATGTGATGGGTTTGAGTAGAGGAGTTGGAGGAGATGGGCAAATTAGCAGGGCATACAGCACCAGCAAAGGTGCAAAGATGGGAGTAAGCAGAGTGTATGGAGGACCCAGAGAGGACACTCATCTGGTGAGGTAGAGGATGTGTCTGGGAGAGAATGGGGTTCAGCTGGTGTGCTACACTATACAGGAGCCTGGGCCACAAGTCGGAAAACTGACTTGGGTTCTGACACAACTGTGGTCCATACTCTGGCACAGCCACATTCTCTCTGGGCTTCACTTTTTGCAGGTGAAATCTTTGATCACTGCTTATTCTTTGAGATTCCCTTCCAACTAAAATCCTTTGATCCTCAAAGCTATTGGGGAAGAAAGGATACATCTCCACTCTGGCTAAAGGTCCAAGGAGAAACAGAGAACCAGTGTCATGAAGAACAAGGAGAAAAGTACCCTATTATTTTTTTAGCACAGTTGGGGCTCCCTATCATTCCTTAAACCAGAAAGAAGAATGGTTGGTATACTGTTAGATGCTGAAGTTCACGACTATTTCCCCCCCAGAACTCACTATCCAAGGGTGATGGGATTTGAGGAAGTCCAGCTCACATGCACATTTCTCTTTCACTGCTCTTGATAGGAAGATATGCTTCACCAGTCATATTCTGTAAAACTGGTCACGCACACTTACTTCTTCAGAATTATTTCCTCTTGAAGATGCTTTTTCACGATCAGGGGACTTACTGGTCACTGCGGTGGCCTTCATTTAGTGCCTCAGAACTGGACCCTGCAGAGCCCTGTCTATGGACAGGGCTCAGAATGATGGGAATCACCTCTGCCTCCTGGCAGGTGCGTGGGACCATTTTGCAGAAGGCATGGCGACAGCCTATCTTTCGCAGACGTAATCCACACACATAGCAGATAATGTCTGTCTCCACACAGCCAGAGAAAACATGACATCTTAAACAGGCTTATATAGAGAAGAAGGGTTTTACAAAATCTATTTTGATCTAAATGTATTCCCCTCGAAGAAAACAAATACATAGGAAACTGCATGTTTGAAACCAAATAAGAATAAGCACATATACATGCACTCATCAAGGGAAAGCTTCTAAGACTTGAATTGTATTACTCTGTGCAGTGCCCTCAGTTCATATTTAACTGAAGGAGGAGGCATTTCCGTTTGATCATTTTTATCTCCTCCTTGTGAGCAAGTGTCTTCCTTTTAAACTGCTGGCTATTCTTAACAAGAAGCAGAATGACGAAGGTTTCCTCTCCTTTATAGCATCTTACAAGGTTTTAACTGCTAACACTGTTACTTTCACCATGGAATCACATAAAATAAATCTTCCAAAGTTTATGAGGTCAATAAGCAAGGTTCTGTCAAAGCTGGAAAACAGCATCTGTATTTGGATGTTTCTCGTGGTTTCAAGCAGTAAATCACAGGGAGAGAGAAATAAGAAGGCATTTATTGAAATTAAATCATCTGCTTACAAATAGTCCATTTTTTCCTCGTCTGGAAGATTTGAAAAGAAAACAAAAACCCTAGATGTGTATGTAATAGGGGAAAATGCTAATCTTAATAGATATATTTTTTAGAAAGAAGACTAGTGTAGAATAGTAGAAATATGATTTATTAAAAATGGAATGGAATGAGAAAAGATAAGAGAATAATTTTCTTCTTTATCCATCCTTCACTAAGTGAAAGGGAAAAGAAAAGAAAGTATAAAAACTGCTTCTGAATATAAAATTTCGGGATTGTTAAACATAACAAAAATACCCCACAACTCAACTAGTGAACAGCAGTCAGATCCAAAAACAACAACAAAAAATGCTTGAATCACTTGGCTGTAGATCATCTCATCTCACACATTTTTGAATCTAAAGCAAACCCTGCATAGTTGCTGACAGACAGCGTGGAAAGAAATATCACTTCAAAGATGATCCCAGCAATTCACAAGGACTGGGCCACTCCTCACGGGAATTCACTTCCTGACACTGCGTTACTTTTTATAGCACTTGGAGAACCATGAAGAATTTGCCACTGTGACCACGACTAATCGCCCCACTTGAAAAATTATTAAATAAATGCTGTCTTCTTCTATCAGGGGAAGTAACTGTCACTTTAAACGTGTGTATATCAAAAGGGACAGAAAGCACCTCACCTGGGAGGCTGCCGAGGTTAAAAGAATTTTTCTGAGTTAATATTAACGTGATGTTTAAGATGGAGCAAGAAAGGGCAAAAGAAAAATGAGTAAACCAAGGGTAAATGATTAACAAAAAGGCTAAACTACAGAGACAGTGCAATGATGACCGGATAAACAGACACAGCCCTGGACTTTAGGACAAGGACCTCCCCTCGGACTTTATGACATGTGCCCAAGCGTCACTCGGCTGACTGTGCTTCCTGGGGACAGGCTCCGTGTCCACGTGGTCATGTCTCTTTACCGTCTTTCTCTCTCTCTCTCCTTTCCCTTCTAGCCGTAGTCATGCTCCCTTACCAGCCTGTGTTTCAGTTAGAGACCAAGGGCCTCTGTGGATTGACGGGTCCACTCCCCAAAGCGAAGCTTCCCTTTGGCCCAGAGCGCTTGAGTGGGGCCACTTCTGCTACGTCTGACAAACACTATTATTGGTATTATCTTGTATGTCTCAACACAGCCAGGGAAAACATGACATCTTAAACAGGCTTATATAGAGAAGAAGGTGGGTGCTGATCTACAAAGATTAAAAGCATACTTTAGGGGCTCAAATCTGACAATGGAAACAATGAGTGCACATATGGAGACAGGCGAATGATGAGAGGTGCCACAGTATAGCATATTTGTGGATCTGCAAGTAGATACACCATGCAATGCCCCTGAATACACACAGCAGGCAGCGGCCCCTGTAGAATCTGAAGGATGCACATATGCCCATTTTCCGTATGACTCCTACCTGTGCCCACTCAGAGACCTGCCCCTACTCCTTCCAGGTCACTGACCAAAATCACTCCCCATTCTATTCTCTCTACCCACATTCCCCAGATTTAAATGTAGTAACCCTAAGTGCACTCACTAATATACCCATCCCCCACTTAATGACCTGTTTTTCATTGTGAATAAAATAGTACTCAGGGATGAATCAGGTGGGTTACAAGGCTAGAAGTGTGATTCAAAGGACTGAATAATAGAAGTGTATTGTTTATCCCTCTAGCAAAGTCCATTCTAAAAATATGCTCTAATTATATAAAGCAATGAAGAGATGGCTGCTTCCCCCCTCTCCCTACCCAGCTTCTTGATTCATCCTCCCACCATCTCCCTAGGCTCTCCAGTGACTAGTGCTTTGCCTGCTGTCCTTCAATGACAGGCTGACTTCAGAGTAGGCTAACATTTCAAATTAGGAATTTGTTTCTTCTTCAGTGCTGGGGGTTGGGGGTTGGGAGATGGGGGATGGAGGAGACCTGCTTCATAATTGCTAAGAAAAATCAGTATACATTTTTCTAAGGCACAATTTTGAAAGAATAAATAAACAAAAACAGATACTAACCATCTTTAAGTGAGGGATGATTATATTAAGTTGCATTTACTAATGCTGGGCAGAATCACTGGTAAGAACACATTTGCCTTGAATACTCAGGACTTTATAAGTTGATATGAAAATTGGGGTCATTTTTCAAGGATGGCAACAAGATGATTTTGTGTGATAATCTTCCTGCTTGTCCAAATAATATCCTCTAAAAGCTAATAGACAACTTAGAAGCTGCATCGTCAACCTCTGAAGATACTGTGACTTGGGTCAAAAAGGCAATTAGCAGCTAATGCAGGTGCAGTGTCTAACCAGCCAGCAATAGCTAAACCTTGAGAGAGAAGGAGGTAGACAAGAACAACTTTTATCTTTTTAGGGCTCTAGTCAGTATTTTTATGCCAGTGTTTCCAAACCTAGGATCATGAAAGGGACCCTATAAGTGAATTTCTTAAAATCATGGAAAAAAATTATACCTTTATAGGTGAAACAGTTCCCTGAGTAAATTAAATTGCTAATTTATTTATTTGCTCTTGGTTGGAAGAATATTAACTTGATACAGTAACATTGGTCATCTGTTATGTGTGGTTGTTACAAAATGTTGTGATTAACAAAATGTAAAAATAAGTCAGCATTAATTAACAGATCTATCTATACATTTTCCTCAAAATTTTGCAAAGAAAAAATAAAGGTGAAAACAAGAAAAACTTGATGGTATAATGATTGGAGACCACTGGCCTTGGATAGTCTTAATAGTCATGTTTTTCAGTTCTCCTCATCCCTTCCTCAATATTCTATGACACTGGATGTCACAGATAGTCACTGTCCTCACTTACCAGTTTTCTCTCCAGGTGCGAAGCATCAAAGTGAATAAAAGGTGTTTTGTTTTCTTAGTAAGGGACTAGAAGGACTTCTGGTTGCACAAGCTGATGCAGAAGGGATCCCTTTATCGTAAAACATGTAGAAATGCTTAGAAAGCATGAACTTTAAAAACTATTGCTTAACGCATAGCATAACTCACAAAAAATAAAGGAATGGAAGAAGTGATAAAGGAAGGAAGAGGGGGAATGAGGAAGAGAGGGAGTAAAAAGGGAAAGAGGAAGAAAAAGAAAAAGAGATAGGAAATATGAAAGTGAGACTGACAGACATGGGCTACAGAATGAGATAGTTATGAGGATTGCAGAAGGAACGAGTAGAATAAGAGAGGGCAAAATTGGAGGCAATAATCCTATATAAATAAAGGTTAATATGCAAATTGTCCCCTCAACTGGGAGTTCAACCGGGAGTTCAACCAGGGGGTGGGGCAGGCCTGCCAAGGGCCCACGGCCCCTCCCCGCACCTGGCTGGCCCCAACCCCCCCGATCAGGGGCGGGGCCGGCCCATCAACCTCCTGCATCCCCTCCCGCCGGCCAGCCTATTAATTAGTATTGTGAGATTGAATATTTAAAAACCTAACTATATGCTGTTTACAACAGAATCAACTAAAACGCAATAATCTAGGTAAGCCAGAAGTAAAGAAAGAGAAAAAGAAAAGTAACCAAAAGATTACTGATTCCATGATATTAATATAAGGTAAATAAACTTGTAGGAAAAAATCATTATTAAGGATAGGCAAAATATGGAAGCAACCCAAGTGCCCTTCAAAAAACGAGTGGGTAAAAAGTGGTGGTACATTTATACAATGGAATATTATTTGGTCATAAAAAATAATGAAATCTTTCCATTTGCTAGGTGAATTAAGTCAGTTAGAGAAAGACAAATACCAAATGATCTTACTTATATGTGGAATCTAAAGAACAAAATAAATGAACAAACAAAACTGAAACAGACTCAGATACAGAGAACAGACTGAGGATTGACAATAGGAGAGGGGCTGGGGAGGATGGATGAGAGATTAAGAAGTACAAATCTGTAGTTACAAAATAGTCATGGGGATGTAAAGTACACCATAGGGAATATAATCAATAATATTGCAATAACTATGTATAGTGCCAGGTGGATAATGGAACTTATTTTGTAAAGCATGTGATTGTCTAACCAATATGCTGTACACCTGACACCAATACAATATTGAATATGAACTATAATTGAAAAAGAATGAAGTTCTGCCTTTATTCTACATTAAAAATAAGAAGAATAAAGGTTGTTAGGCTCAACTATATAAAGCAACAAAGCCTCAAACCATAAAGTTAAACCTATTGAAATTCAAGAATAAATTTATAAAATCACAATCCTAGTGGGATATTTTGATACACTTCTCTAAAAAACAGATGAATCAAACAGAAAAACTAGTAATAAGACAGTAGTTTTGAACAATATAATTAATAAGATTACTCTAATGAGCATATTTTCAAGAAAAACATTGACCATGTAATAAGCCAAAATGACATCTCAGTGTATACCAAAGGAATGGTATGGTATAAACCCTGTTTAGCAATCACTATGCAATGAAATTGGAACTCAATAATTCAATAATAACTCCATATTTTTGAAAACTTAAAGAAAGCTTAATAATTAAAGAGTCAAAGAAGAAATCATAATGAAAATTCTAACATATTTAAGTAAATGGCCATTAAGGCATTATTTCCAAACGTGTGGAAAGCAGCTAATTCAGTGCTCACAGAGAGATGTGTGGCCTTAAAGGTATGTTAAAAAATAGGAAAGACTGAAAGTTAATGGATTAAACCTTCATTTCAAGAAGATAAAAGAAATAATACAGAAAAATATCTAATACAAAAGAAAATAATATCATTTGCATAATTCAAAATCACAAAAGTCATATGATAATTTTTGAATTATAGACAGAATAATATTAAAATAATGAGAACACTGGTTATAACTGCAGAGGGAAAAAGGGATGAATTGCAAAGAGGTGAGGTACAAAATAGGTTCAATTGCATTGGTAATTTTTATTTCTTTTGTTTATTTATTTTCAATCCTCACCTGAGAATATTTTTCCATTGATTTTTTTTTAAAAGAAGAATGGAGGGGAGAGAGGAGGAAGAGAGAGAGAGAGAGAGAGAGAGAGAGAGAGAGAGAGAGAGAGAGAACGAACAGAGAGAGAGAAAAACATCGATGAGAGAGAAAAACATAGATGTGAGAGAGAGACACTGATTGGTTGCCTTCAGTTCTCACCCGTACTGGGGCCGGGAATTGAGCCTGCAACCGAGGTATGTAGCCTTGACTGGAAATGAACCCGTGACCCTTAGGTCTGCAGGCCAACACTCTAACTACTGACCAAACTGGCCAGGGCAATTTTTACTTCTTAAGTATTTCCTAGTTTTAAATAAAAAGGTAAAGAAAGACCTAAAGAAAAACATTAACAATGAATAAATGAGCTTTTCTACTTTTGTCAGTGGTAAGTAGCACCAGGTAAAGGAATGAGAATAATTCCTACCTTCTAGACTCAATGAGAGCGCATCCCCAGCCCTTCGCTCAGAGTTTGGAACCGTGCTCTAGTTCCGTGGTCGGCAAACCACGGCTCGCGAGCCACATGCAGCTCTTTGGCCCCTTGAGTGTGGCTCTTCCACAAAATACCACGTGCGGGTGCGCACGTACAGTGCAATTGAAACTTCATGGCCCATGCGCAGAAGTCAGTATTTTGTGGAAGAGCCACACTCAAGGGCCAAAGAGCTGCATGTGGCTCGAGAGCCGCGGTTTGCCGAGCCGCAGTTTGCCGACCACTGCTAGAGTAACTGCCACTGTTACTTCATCCTTCATCAGAAAGAGTCTACGCTCCTCCTCACGTTAGTCTAAGAGCTGGATGAGAAATCACATGTTGATCCTACTTCATTTAAGTCCTACAGCAAGGGCATTCACTGCTACTGTCAATTATTTCTTTTAACCAATAGAACTTTATACACGGGTAATCAGTAAAATGTTGCTACTGTTATAAAATGTCATAGGGCATTAGTGATGTTTATCTTACTATAACCTCCCTCAGGGTACCTTGCCTCCCTGTGCCTGAAATCGCTTCACCCAAGAGCTCCATTTGAATTATGAGTCAGTGAGAGCACACTGCCAGTAGCAGCACTATGTGTCACGGACTTTTCATCTTTGCAACTCTGACAGATACGTGTTTGCTGCATACGACAGCCCTGCAAGCACACTGCCATTCGTTTTACTGATAAGGAGCTAAAACACAGATAGGTCCAGTGACCTGCCCGAGAGAGACAACCCTCAGCGGGCTGCGTTGAGGATTTAAGAAGGTCATAAGATATCCCATAAATTTCCGTTCTCTCCTCCCTTCTCCCAGGTGTTGAATTAATGTTTGTTGATATATGGTTCAATTAATGTCGGTTTATTATATTAAGTGAAAATATCAGATACATGGTTCTTTTGGTATATATTTGGCATTTTTATCACAAATCTCTGCTTTATAAGTTTAACCACCATTCTTTTGCAGCAACATATAGTAAAGTTCCAGGAAGGCAATCCATTCAAATATTCCTCTTACTCATCATTTGTGTCCAATAATGAGATTCAAATGATTTCATCTAAGATTATTCAACTATGAAAGATAAATTCATATTTCTCTCTTTCAGAAAAGGGATAATTCCAGAATGAGATTCATAAAATATTTCTTTGTTCCAACGTGCTCCCTGAAACAAGTGAATATGGATGGCTAAATGGATATATGGTCTATGGTGATGAGAACAGAAATATAGCCTCTGAAACATTTCCTGACATATATTTTCCCATTCACATTAATCAAAGCAAAAACTCACAATAGTTTCCATCATATTTTAAATATATTCCTTTTAAAAAATACCATTATTATAGAGAAAGTACAGTAATAAAAGCCTCAGAGGTCATCTTTAGTTGCTATGCATGAGGACCTTCTAAGAATGCCTAGAAATTGTGGGGCTTTGACTATTTTAAAAAATGGAAAGATTACTGGAGAATTCACTCAGCAGGGCAAATTGCAAACAGTAAGCACTAAATTTGAGTCTTTGTCTTCTCTCCCTTTTTTTCAATATTTCAAACAAGTTACTTTCTAGTACATTATGATGCCTTTGACAGCTATTTCCTGTGTTTACTATTATTTTTCTTCTTCAGGAGTGTTATAAATCCTTGTATACAGTGTTACTAGGTCAAGGACATTGGCAGAGAGAGCAAAGTGAACAGAAAAAAAAATGAAGCTCTTGACTTTGGGTGGTAAAACACACAATGCAATATACAGATATTGTGTTATAGAATCATATACTTGAAGCCTATATAATACTAGAGGCCCGGTGCACGAAATTTCTCTAGAAAGATGTTTAATATATATCCCACATTTCAACAACCAGGTAGTACTGCTCATTGTAATGTGTTTCCCTTGGTAAGGCCTTCAAACTCAAAATTCTAACTTGACAGAAAATAGTAAAGTTGGAAAAATTTTGGGATGGATGACGGTTTAGTTTATTAATTCCAAATGGATATTTTGAAGCATAGGTTTGGCCTTAAGTTTTGTCCACTGACACTAGACCATTCCAAGGAGAGACATTTCACACAAACAGTTTCAAGTCCAGTAAAGCACAGAAACAGAAAGGTATTCAATAGCATTTCACAGCGAATAGCCTTCTGTTGACAGTTACTCAGGAGTGACTGATTATATTTGTGAAGGACAAATATCTCTCCTGTTAGATTAATTAAATATAGGCTTAGCTGATGGCTTGGGCAAAAGAGTGAATCTATAAGACTAGAGCAAGGTCTGACTGGTGTGGCTCAGTGGTTGAGCATTGACCTATGAACCAGGAGGTCATGGTTCGATTCCTGGTCAGGACACACGCCCAGGTTGTGGGATCGATCCCCAGTGTGCGTGTGTGTGTGTGTGTGTGTGGGGGGGGGATGTGGAAGGCAGCCAATCCACGATTCTCTCATCACTGATGTTTCGATCTCTCTCTCCCTTCCTCTCTGAAATCAATAAAAATATATTTTTTAAAAAGGATAGTGAAGGAAGAGAACAGCGGAGAAGAGACAAGAAGGAGGAATCGTAGAACAATATTCCTAAATATCAGAAAGCCCCACCGCACCAACACTTCACATTAGCAAGCTCCACTGAGAGACGGCAGCAGGCATGCTGTATGACATGCCATCCAAGTAACAGCAGCCAAAAGGAGTCCCATTTTCTTGGAAAAACAGGTTGCCATGGAGCTTTCATATTTCACCAATTAAACAGCTTGGGCTCGATGTAATTAAGTAACATAATTATGAACCCATGTCTTGGCCTCTAGCCTAAAGTCCTATTTCTTATTCAAGTTTATCAGTAACTGTCATCTAGAACTTAAGTGGCACATATTGAGCCCGTTCTTCATATTAAAACACATAGGCGATCTACAAATAGAAATCCACACTCATTTTAATTTTTAAATTAAAGAGGAAGGCTCAGTGGGTCATCACACAAGTGAGGTACTGAGTGGAGACTATCATTCAGGAAGTGGAAGCAGGAAGTGACCAGGATAAATTTGGACTCCTGAATATTTAGAATGAAAATGTATAAATGTAAAGGAGTCACTCGATTTCCATCGTACAAGAGATGGCGGCTTAAAGAGTAAAGGGAAAGGATATTTAGGGATACCATAGCAGCTGGCTCTACAGTTACATCAGTATAACTAACATGCTAAGTTAGGAGGCAAAGTAATCACTGATGGGAATGAGGCTACAAAATTTATCATCCTCCCTTGCATAAAAACATGCTACTGACGGAGTCATGCTTACTAAGTAATAAAAGTTAACATTTAATGGTACTTGGGTTGGGTTAGGTACTGGTCTAAGTACATTATGTAAATAGATTAGTTAATTTTCAAAGCAACCCTATGAGGTAGGAACTATTAATATCAGAGATGAGAAAACTGAAGCGCAGAAAGGCGAAGTGACTTGCTTAAGGTAGTAAGTTGCAGAGCTGGGATCTGAACCCTGGCAGTACGCTTTTTAAACAGTATACCATGCATTCTGCCTCTTAACACCTTTCTTCAAAAGAAATGGTAGTCTCTATTTTAGAGTTTTATTCATACATTTACAGAGGTTTTCAGAAATATGTAGGAGAGTTAAGCCCTGAATTAAAGGAAGGATGACTAGCCATCAAAAGCTACTGAAGTCAGAGTACTTTCAAAGCTGGAAAAGATACGTCACCTTTGCCTGGTGTTTGACATTTATCCATGCAAGTGAATCCAACTCAATTAGCAGTGATTTAGAGTCCTATGCCAAGTACGAAAGAAGTAAGATTCAAAGCCTAGAGAAGACATAATTTTTATTCCCATCGAAAGCAGATAAAATACCCTGGAAGCTTAGAGTTGAACGGAGATGAAGAAAATGAAGCCCAGAGAGTTCAAATGACCTGCCCAACGCTAAATAAAGTAGTTTGTAGCACAGTGACCTCAAATTCAGTTCAAATTGGTCTGGTTCTCTTTGCACTCTACCATTCTGACTCCAATCAAGGTGGCTGAACACAGTGAAATAAAATGAACTTCCAAAATACTAGTAATTATCTATGACTTATAAGGAGGAAAATGTATGATATCTCACTGCCTTATCTCTAGGACCTTAACTTCAGAGAACAAATAGCCAAGGGAATCATTTTTAAGGGAAGGGAGAGGAGGAAAGAATTCACATATAAAGTCTTCGAGATCTTTTCTGAAGGACTGCGTGTTTTCCAGTTTTATTTGCTGGACTTTATCTCTCTCAAACCTTACCCAATTCTATAAGCAGACTGTGAAATGATGTCTATATTTGTAATTATGTGTGTAGTTACATGTGTACATCTTCAACTCAAAATAATATTGAATGTAACTTGTAATTGAAAAATAAAACTTAAGTTAAAATGCTTTTACATAGCAGGTTCTCAGTGGGGTGATGATGTTAAAAAAATGCTTTTACATAGTAGGTTCTCAGTAGGGTGATGAAGTTAAAAGTTTAAGTATATACAACATAAGGCTTCCAGTTAGATTCCTTTCCAAAAACATGACCCTGTATTAGGTCTCCCAGAGATTTTTTTATTAGTTTATTTTATTCATGGCCATTTTATGCCTCCCTCACCTCCAACCCACCAGGTGACATTTGGCAATGTCTGGAGACATTTTTGGGTATCACAATTTGGGGGGAGATGGTGCTATGAGCATTTAGTAGGAAAAAGCCAGGGATACCTCTAAACATCCTACAACACACAGAATAGACCTCACAACAAAATCATCTGGCCCCAAATGTCAGTAGTGCCAAGGTTGGGAAATACTGGTTTATTTTAGAAGTAAAAATAAATGGATAGCAATCTTCCCATTTCTCCATTTTTAAAACACACACAAAAAAAACATAAATCAAAATGATACACCAAAAAATTTGCCCCAAGCAAGAGTACTGTTAAGATAAACAATTATTTAATGGGTCAATTTACAGGGCTAGAGGGGTTCATTAAAGGCTGGATAAAAAGAATAAATTTAAACACATAAATACTTAAGTAAGCAATGGAAAGCCTACACGAAAGGCACTGTTCTGACCTTTACTACATCTGAAACTGAGATTTCTCCACTGTTGTAAAATGAAACATTCTGCTAATAAGGCATTTAATTCAGACACAGAACTCTCACTTCAGACTATTTCATTATTTCTAACCTCATATAAAATCCACCTTTTGGACCAGGATGCAAAGAAAAAAAAAGTATGTTTTTTGCTTACCAATAAGGTCATAAAAATAAACTGCTTTCACCATTAGCCATTCATTTTTATGTCTGCCCATCTCTTCCATGTTTAGGTTTACCTGGAAGGTCCAATATTTAAGCCTGAATTCCTTATTATGGCTAAAGGAATCATTCATTCAGCCCTGCATTTCTTTCTCTGACTTCTATTGTACAAAGAAAACTGTAGCAAAGTTATCCTAACAGCCTGATAATTTCCTTGAAATGAATAAGGAATTAAAAAAGTTAAAGAGGAAGGAATGCTTCCAGATTCATTTTATGGAGCCAACATTACCCTGATACCAAAACCAACCAAAGACATTATGAAAAAAATTAAAAATCACCGGCAAATATTCTTGATACTACAAAGTTATCTACTAGATACTACAAAGTTACACATATTATACTCCAAAGTCACAATAATCAAAATAGTATAGTGCTAGCATAAAAACAGATATACAGATCAATGTTTAGAATAGAGAGCCCATAAGTAAATCCTTGTTTATAGCTCAATTAATCTACAGCAAAGGAAGCAAGGTTATACAATGGGTAAAGACAGTCTCTTCAAAAAGTGGTATTAAGAAAACTGGACAGATACAATTAAAATTATAAAATCAGACCACTATTCTTACACTATGTACAGAAATAAACTAAAAATAAATTAAAGATTAAATGTAAGACCTGAAACCATAAAACTCCTAGAAGAAAACATAGGCAGTAAACTCTTTGAGAAGGTTCTTAGAAATATATTTTTGGTTATGTCTCCTTGAGCAAGGGCACAAAAGAAAAAATAAACAGATGGGACTATATCAAACTAAAAAGTTTTTGCACAGCAAAGGAAATCATCAACAAAACAAAAAGACAACCTACTGTCTGAGAGAAGATATTCGAAGTGATGCATCCCCAAAGGGTTAATATACAAGATATTTAAGAACTTATGTAACTTAACACCCCCCTCAAAAAAAAATCCAATTTAAAAATGGGCAAAGAACAGTAAATAGACATTTCTCCTAACAGGACATAGAGATGGCCAACAGATATATGAAAAGGTGGCCAACATTAATCACCAAGGAAAAGCAAATTAAATCCACAAGGAGAGATCACATCGCACCTGTTAGGATGGCTATCATCAATAAATCAACAAATAACAAGTGCTGGTAATAATGTAGAGAAAAGGGAACCCTTGTGCACTATTGAAAACTGTAGCGAAGCTCTTCTAACAGCCTGATAATTTCCCGTGGGATTGAAAATTGATGCAGCCACTATGGAAAATAGTATGGAGATTTAAAAAAAAAATAGAGCTGCCATATGACCCAGGAATTATGCTTTTGGGTATGTATCCAAAGAAAACAATAACACTAATACAAAAGATATAGGCACCCCTATGTGTTCACTGCAGCCCTAGTGGTAGCCAAAGTATGGAAGCAACATAGATGTCCAACAATAGATGAATAAAGAAAATGCGGTACACACACGCACACACACACACACACACGAATATTACTCAGCCATAAAAAAGAATTCACTCTTGTTATTTGCAACAACAAACATGGTTGGACCTAGAGTCTATTATGCCACATGAAATAAGCCAGGCAATAAAAGATAAATTCAATATTATTTGTGGAATACTAAAAACAAAAGAGAAACAGAACCATAGATATAGAGAACAAGCGGATAGTTGCCAAAAGAGAGGGGGTGGGGAGGTAGAAGTAAAATAAATGCGATTTTAAAAGAGATGAACAAAGAAAAGGAAGTAGAGGGGGCTGGTGATTTTTCTTTGCATTTCGTCATAGTATCCTTACATAGTCTCTAGCTGATGTGGTTGCAGTTGCTAGGGTTTCATTTGCTTGTTCATTTTCCCCAGTGGCTGATCATAGTGGATATTTTGGTTGTCTGGCAGACACTTGAATTAAAAAAAAATTTTTAAGGGGACAAATTAGTTCTTTTCTTGGAGTCAACTAACAAAAAGCATCTCAACCTCAGGAGAATCTACAGTAACTAATCTGTTGACTATTTTGTGTGTTGAGTTAAACATGTCACCACAGAGACCCTCGCACTTTGGTTAACAACTTTCTAAATATTTACCAAGATCTTGGATAAGTGAGAGTGCTTCCCATGATATAAAGGCTCCACCACCATCATCCATGGCGCCCTGCCCAACGTCCCAGCTGTCCAGATGTCCACTGACCAGGACAACCTAGAACAAATAACAAAAAGAAAAACAAATAAGATTAAGCAGAAAGGACATAAAAGAGGAAGATTCAGAGGCATTCCAAATACAGAAATGAAACTTTTATATTCTTTCCATGTTTAATACCTTAGAAGATCTGCATCATTACTAGTGGAAGACTTGGTACAGAGGCCTTACACAAAATGGTGTAAGGTCATCGTGGAAGTAATAAAAGTTCTCACCTTATACCTCTCTTTATTAATATAATTTTGAATACTAAGAAAAAGTCTTATGACTGACATATGTGTGACAATTTTATTATATGATGTAAAAATGGAGCTCAAAACTTCAACATATTTCCAACCATCCCAAATTCTCACAGATACAGGATACACATGTGTTGAATTGAATACAAATGAAAAAGTAAAAACAATAATTTATTTTTTAAATGATTGTGCTTTGCGCATTGTAAGTCACTTTACTGTGGAATAAATTGCTAAATTTACAAACTAAATTCTAACAGAATAACTTTTAAGAAACATTTCAATTTACATTAGCGTGAAATAATCTATACATTATATTACATTTTAAATCATTATTAGGTTTACGTTTTTTTTCTGAGAATCATTGGTAATTCTCTCCGGGAAAAATAAATTCAATGGAACTACATTTTGTGGACACATTGTCCTTAAAAGTAAGTAAACTGATGTTGGGTCAGGACATCCAGTGAAAAAGGATCTTTGTCACTGGGCTGTCATCCAAAATAACCTAATGTGTTTCTCAATACCTACACCGTGTCAGGAGCTGTGCTTGCTTACAGGAACTAAGAAGGATTCCCGACTTCAAAATGAGGAGGGCCGGGCGCAAAGACCAAGATGCCGATGGGGCATCATGTACAAAAGAATCATGTGTGAAAGAGCCGAGTGCAACAGGAAAAAAACTACGCCTGCCTCAAGGAATGGCATCGCTCCACACCGCAGCCTGTACACACAGAAGGCTCCTCCCCAGCCAGGGAGAAGGTGCCGTGAGAGCGTGAGCTCCCCCTTCTCCATGCCTCGATCAAAGAATAAAATTTCTGCTCCACTTTATCGACCTCAGTCTCATTCTACTGGCGTGAATGGCAATGGATAGAAGGACGTTGTTTTGGGTCCCCAACCTGGAAGGGTGGGTAACATGTTGATCTCGATATCATACAATATATGGATATCAAGTCAGATGAATTATAAATCTAAATAAAGGTGTTAGAGGAGAGCACAGAACTTGAAATAGGAAACTTTCTTAAACTGGACACACAAAGAACAAACCATAAAAGAAAAAATAATAAATTGGGACTTTTAAAATATTAGGAATACTTGCTTATCAAAAGACCCCCTTGAAAGCGTGAAAAGGCAAGCCAGAGAGGAGAAGAAAGTATTTCCAACACAAATATGCAACAAAGAACCCATATCCAGATTATATAGAATTCCTGCGAAACAGTAACAAAAAGAAAGTTAATTGATGGAAAAATGGACAAAATACTTGGACAGTTCACAAACATAAATATACACATTATTAATAATCATATGAAAAGGTGCACAGGTTCATTATTATCAAAGAAATTTAAATTAAACCCCATTCAATATATATCCACCGTAATGGCTAAAAAGATAAAAGGTAGAAAATGCCAAATACTGGTGAGGAGATAGAGCAACTGGAACTCTCATACATCGCTGGTGTTAGTGTAAGTACTTACAACTGCTCTGAAAAACTGGCTTATCTACTAAATCTGAATATCTGCACACCCTATGACCCAGCAATGCAACCTCCATCTATAAGTCCAACAGAAATGTATGTGTGTATATACACTTTCACCAAAAGAAACGAACTAGAATGTCTATAGAATATTCATAACAGCCCTCATCTCCTTCCCAGAAAGGAAACTATTTAAAGGCCTGTTAACAGCAGAATGAATGAATGATGTTGTATTAATCAATGCAACATTGCACAACAGTAAGAATGAACAAACACAATACATGATAAATGTACCTGAATCTCATAAACGTAATGAAGAATGAAAGAAGCCAAACCAAACAATGCACCATGTATAATTCCATTTGTATGAAATATAAAAACAAGCAACACAGGAGAGCGGTATCCCACGGTGAGGAGGGTTAGTGCCGGGAAGGGGCCCAAGGAGAGGTGCTGAGGTGCTGGTCACGTTCTGGCTCCTGGTCTGGGTACCGGCTACACAGGTGTGCTCAGCTTGTAGCAGTTCATCTTGTTAAACACTTAGGACCTGTGTACTTTCTCTTAGACTATTACGCATCAATAAAAAGTTCTATAAAAAGAATAAGTTCAACAGAGTGATGTCTATGTACAGCATGTAATGAGTAAATCAAAGGTAAACAAATCTTGATGATTAATGAAAAACCCATGACTTTGGGAAAGCAGGATTTGGGGTGGAAATATCCGGGTGACCGCTTGCACTGCCTGCTTCTCTGAGCAGCTGCACGCTCTCCTGTTGACTCTGTGTCCACAGACAGACCCAGCCCACGATGACTTCATCGTAGTCACAAACAAGTACAATGCCCCAGACTCACAAATGGCCATGTAATGAGCCCAAATGGATTGTTTCTCAGGAAAAAATGAAAAAATATATTGCAATAGCAGGAAACTCTGATTCAGAAAGTGGTGTAATCCCATGTGGAATGAACATCAGTCAACAGTCTCACCACTCTCAGAACCATTTTCCAAGTGAAGTTAAAGCTCTAGTGGATAAATAGTGTCAAAATGTATTTTAATAACCCTTTTCTCAGATAACATGCAAGAGTAACTAAATCAAGGCAGCTCTATGTTATCCTCCAGATTGCCTTCAGAATAACTGAGGTTGTTTTCAAATCATATTTTTATGTGTTTTCGGAAATGCCTCCATTCTCCAATCCAGAATTACTAATAATAACTCATAATTAATAACTAATAATAACTAATAATTAAAATACAGGGGAAATGCTTTTGAATAATAGGAAATTCAACGATATCCTATAGGACAAAGTCTTTGGCACAGTGTTATGGAAGAATGATCACAAACTATAATAATAAAAGCATAGTATGCTAGTTAGACCAGACGTCCTTCTGGACGACCTTCCTGGACGAAGCCAGGGCTGCAAGGGAAGCCCGGGTCCCAGGTGCCTCCCGGTGGCCAGCGGAAAGCCCAGGTCCCGGGTGCCAGAGGCAGCCAGGGGAAGGAAGGCTAACTCTTGCATGAATTTTGTGCATCGGGCCTCTAGTTTGGATTATAAGAGCTTGTTTTAATATAATTTTTGAAATCAAAAAATTGGGGGCTACCATGAGATAGTAGGTGTAATTTTAATATTACTTGATTTAAAAACAATAATGACAGAAAGCTACTTCTAATTCAGGAGAATTTTTAATGAACTTCATTTTTTTAAAATTTAAATCTTTTTTTTAAAATTGATTTGAGAGAGGAAGGGGGGTGGGGAGAGAGAAACATCAATGATGAGAGAGAATCATTGATTGGCTGCCTTCTGCATGCCCCACACTGGGGATCAAGCCTGCAACCTAGGCATACGGCCTGACCGGGGATTGAACCGTGACCACCTGGTTCATAGGTCAATACTCAACCACTGAGCTATGCCAGCCAGGCCTGAACTTGAACTTTTGTAACCATAAGAGCAGCTCCTACATTCACTTAGAAAACAGTAGTGCATGAGGTCACATTCAGCATGGTGCCTGGCTAGCATGCCTTCATGCAAACTCACAAGGATAACCCAGTAAAACATGCCAACTCACCATGCCTTATGTCAGGGCCAAGCAGATATGAACACTAATTATAATATATTTGCATCTGATTTAAGCAACCAAAAAACAAGACTGTGTCCAGAGATATAGTAAACGCCAGTTCACAAGAAAGAACCACCTGATAAAAGATGCGAAAATGTATAGTTCCTTCACTGCCTCTGTTGCCAGATGTAGATATACAGAGCCCCTAGCAGTGGTTCTCAACCTTCTGGCCCTTTAAATACAGTTCCTCATGTTGTGACCCAACCATAAAATTATTTTCGTTGCTACTTCATAACTGTAATGTTGCTACTGTTATGAATCGTAATGTAAATATCTGATATGCAGGGTGGTCTTAGGCGACCCTTGTGAAAGGGTCGTTCGACCCCCCAAAGGGGTCTCGACCCACAGGTTGAGAACCGCTGCCCTACAGCAATAACACCTCCAGAAGCACAGAGAAGTGGCATACCCACTCTTCTTCCCACCTCTGTGCGGCTCCCTGAGGCAGGCAGAGCACTGACCCATCCCCCACCCGCCAACTTCCTTTTCACCGCCATCTCTTCCAAATGCAGGAAAGATTATCAAAACAACAGCAATAGCAGCCACAACAAAACTGGCATGGCAGAGGGAGCCTCTCTGCTCTGAAGTGGAGAGTTGTAATTTGTGAGACACATGGTGTCTATCAAAGACTCTGTCTTGGGAGAAGGGGGCAGAACCTAGGGCGGGCGGTAGGGCAGAAATGCACTGGATGGAAGCTGCTAGGACTAAAGTCAGACCGGCAGTGGCACACAACTGCCTCCCGGCCAGCTGTGGGTCTGGGAGAGGACAGACTAAATCAAGGACAGACAGAGAAAAGGCCCTCACTTCTTTGTTATGGGTGCTTACAGTGACACTGAGTCCACAAAGGTTGTCTGATGAAAAGATGAATAAGCCCTGGTCAGTGTTGTTAAGTGGTTAGAGCATAGGCCAGTGATGGCGAACCTATGACACGCGTGTCAGAGGTGACATGCGAACTCATTTTTTTTGTTGATTTTTCTTTGTTAAATGGCATTTAAATATATAAAATAAATATCAAAAATATAAGTCTTTGTTTTACTATGGTTGCAAACATCAAAAAATTTCTATATGTGACACGGCACCAGAGTTAAGTTAGGGTTTTTCAAAATGCTGACACGCCAAGCTCAAAAGGTTCGCCATCACTGGTAGGCCCTGTGCACCAAAGGGCCATGGGTTCGATTTCCATTCAAGGGCATGTATATGGGTTGCAGGTTCCATCCCCCAACCTGGTCAGGGTGTGTGTATGTGGGAGGTAACCTATCGAACACATATCAAGATGTAAGTGTAAGCGGTGAAACCACAGAAATCCTAGAAGAAACCATAGGCAGCAAAATCTCAGCCATCTCTGGTAGTGATGTCTGCCAACACATCTCCTAGGGTAAGGGAAGCACAGGAGAAAATAAACAAATAGAACTATATTAAAATAAAAAACTTCTGCACAGCAAAAGAAACCATCAACAAACTGAAAAGGGATCCCACTGTGTGGGAGAATGTATTTGCCAATGATACGTCTAAATAGGGATTAACTTTAAAAATATATAAAAAACTCATACAACTCAATGAAAGGAAGACGAACTGGTAAAAAGTTTTAAATCTGATAATATGAAGCCGTGCCAAGGATGCTGAGCATCAGGCATTCGCATCCACTGCGGGTAGGAGCAGGAAAAACAATTGCACACATGTGCATCTCAGAATCCAACAATCCCACTGTGGGTGCATATATTAGAGGAATTCTGAAACTTGAGTTTTGTACTAAAATGGTCATATGGAAGTGATCATAAGGCCTCAAACTAGAACTCACCCACATGCCCATAGACAGAAGAATGGGTATATACATTTTGGGATAGTCATACAATGAATTATTCTAAAGTAGTGAAAATGACCTACAGCTACATAAATCAATGTAAATGAATGTCCAAACAAATATATGGAAGAAAAAACAAAAAAGAAGATCACAAAAGAAATAGAAGAGAATTATTCCCTAATATAAATTTCAAAATTCAGTTGAACTAAGTAACGCAATCTTTGGCAATGCATGCGAAGGTAGTAGAGTCATGAAGAAAAGCAAAGTGATGGTTATCCAAAATCAGGGTAGTGTTGACATCAGACAGGGCTGGGGCAGAAAGGAGGAGATAGAGAGAAGCACACAGCAGGCTTCTTGGACACTGGTAGTGTTCTATCCCTGAAACTAAGTGGTGAGAACATGTATGATCCTTTTATTATTGTTCTTTAGATTTTATATACATGTAAATAAAGTCTTTCACATAAGTGCTATGTTAAACAATACCAGGGGTTATTAAAGACATGTCTTTGAAAGCATGAGGCTCAGATAGTTTTATAAGCCAGTACAAACATTAAAGGTCATATTTACCTCATCCTATTTCAACTGTTGAGGATTGATCAGCAAGTACTTGCTCAGGTTTAGATAAATACCTATACTAACAGAGAACAGTCTGTTACAGTCATGAAGACCGTATTTTTTAAGAATTAAAAAATATGACCTACAAAAACCTCATCCTATTTCAACTGTTGCAAAGGAAAAAATATGGGATGTGTTTACATTTACTTACAATAATCTTGTTACCAAAACCTAAAAAAGATTGTATCCTCCCTAAAAACCAACCAGAGATCAAATCTACTTGTAAAATCTGAAATAATTGTATTTAGCAGCATACTGAAAGCTATTGCTATAATAGCTCAATGATTTTCAAAAGCCCATGGTAATTAGAAGATATATATATATATGATATACATATAATTTTGGGTCATACTTATGTTCTTGGCATGCCTAGCTTTAACATTATGCATTTTAAATTGTGAGTTTTATAGGTATTTATCTAAACCTGAGCAAGTACTTGCTGATCAATCCTCAATAAATGAGATGCACACTCAACTTTCAAACATGTTTTATTTGACAAATGTCTTGCTTAATAATGAACCGGAAAGATAACTATCTGGTGGTTTTATATTTGGCTTTTGTGATGTTTTGTTTTCTTTGCAGCTTCTCCATTCTCTTAGTCTCATTTTATTTGGTGTATTATAAGAGGTAAAGGAATAAGTGTTTGGGCTACAAAGTTCAAGGCATTTCCAGACACAGGAAATCCCCAATCAAATTTGCAACAACAAAAATAATTAAGAGTTAAAAAATATGACCTACAAAAAGAGGGGAAAATCTTTCATTATTTAGCCTTAGAGAAGAAGCCAAGAAGTGATGTAATAACGGGCTTCAGCAATGATAGGCCCTCTGTGGAGGATAGGAACAGCAGACGAGAAAGCAAAGGAACCAGGTTTGAGCTGCAGCAATGAGCCTTAGAAACATATAGATGATCGAGAATTTTCTAATGGTGGCCTTGGTAGAAGTTAAAAGAGTGTTAACAGGGGAAAAGGTTATGGAAAATTCCTTTCCTTGGAGGGTTTCTAAAATAGACTACAGTCTTTGGTCTTAGATGGAAAGCTAACATAGAAGGGATAAATAAAATCTTTCAAGGTTACATCTAGTCCAATATTCCGTGGCTGTTTTCAAGAATTCTTTTCCTATTCTAACCACTTAAAATGAGGAACTTGTGCTTTGAAAAGTCTTCATGACCATTACAGACTGTTCTCTGAGCATCAACTAGATACCCTGGCTGCCAAGATCTTCCCAAAATTTAGGATCCAAACACAGGTGGGAAGGCACTTCTCAAGAAATCCATGTTTTTGTAATCCCCGACGAAGACAACAATGTAGGCTTTCAGAGGGCATTTGCTGAATGTATTGTGCCATTGCCCAGCACAGTCAAAAGGGACTATGTTTGAACAAATACTGTCCTCCCCAATGAACAGACTAGGTGGTCTACAGAATAAAGCTAGGCCCCTGACACACAGGATTCAGACACAACACGGCAAACATCTGAGCTCCTCTTGACTGGATTCTTATCTTCAAGCTTTGTTTAGTGAAGCTGCTGGATGTTGATAGCTTGTGTGACGTAGACTTCTTTCACAAGAAAGTGGGCCACCTGTCCCAGGGCTCACACATCACCACAGCTGCTCCTAAAAAGAGCTGTTTCATTCCAGACTGCCCCCTCCTTACTTGTGACTGGCTTCATAAAAGGAAGACCATTACTGTTTCTGGTTGAAGTCTCTGAGTACATTACTAGACATATCTTAGGATAAAACAAGAAGGGTCTAATTTACCGGTGGCTCAGAAAAACCAACACATAGGTAGATTTATAAAATATGATTGCAGCCGAAACCGGTTTGGCTCAGTGGATAGAGCGTCGGCCTGCGGACTGAAAGGTCCCAGGTTCGATTCCGGTCAAGGGCATGTACCTGGGTTGCGGGCACATCCCCAGTAGGAGATGTGCAGGAGGCAGCTGATCGATGTTTCTCTCTCATCGATGTTTCTAACTCTCTATCTCTCTCTCTTCCTCTCTGTAAAAAACCAATAAAATATATTTAAAAAAAAATATGATTGCAGTGTATTTGGAAGAAATGGCTGAAATTTATTGAACATTGACTTGTGGGTAGTGGTACAGCATAGAATGCCTATGGAAGGAAATCATTCTGACTAAATGGAGTTGTTTGGATTTCATCCAGAAGTCATGACTGGTTGCAACTGGAGATAATAGTCTTTTAAATGAAAGAATCATGCTTCTGAATTACTTCTCCTTTGGCCTAAGCAACCACAGGACAAGTTGTCTCACTTGAAAGGATGGGAGGAGCAGAGAATTGAATTACAACATTGCATTTTAACTTCCTCCGGGGAAGAAAGGGAGATGAAAAGCTTAGCTAACTTCTAGCTCAATAATGATCATCTTTCCCATGGTTAAATCCAAGGATGGTACAGTGCACAGCTATAACTTCTCTTTTTTGACAACCATTCACTCACCCTTACGTTGCAGGGATGGTGTGTAGAATTTTTTTTTAAAAAAGATAGAAGCACTTGGTATTCTACAGACTCTTTCATGGTTCAATTTATACAAGATTTTATTTTTGACATTTAGGTTTACAAGCTAAAGGATTCTTCTTGACTCCTAATGGTTTTTAAACTCCCAGGAGCCTATGCAGCTTAGAGTACTGTTTTTGATGCTTATTTGTCTATTGATTGTGAAGATATTCACAATTAGTTAACCTTCTGTGATGTGCTGAATGCGCTCTATAGAAGTCAGAAAGATCAGCTGAAAGCCTCTGGTTTTACATTCTTCTGCAGCCCCCAGTTCTCGACCCTATTTGATGTACTAGCAGATAAAAACTAAACAGGCCAGGGCTCACCTATTCAAGTGAGTGCTGTCACTTTGAAAAGCACAGTCCCTGGGAAGCTATACACCAATTCCTCCTTTACCATCAATTCCCATTTTTAAAAGCCAAATTAGTGTGAACGAGTATATGAATTTACTACTGCATAGTTTTTCCTTAATAGAAAAAAATTTGTGCCCTGGCTAGTGTGGCTCAGTTTGTTGGAGTGTCATCATCCCATGCACTGGAAGGTCACAGGTTTGATTCCTGGTCAGGGCACATACCTAGGTTGAGTGTTCCATCCCCAGATGGGACACATAGGGGAGGCAACCAATCGATGTCTCTCTCTTATCTCTCTCTTCTCTCTTCTCTCTTTTCTCTTCTCTCTTCTCTCTCTCTCTCTCCCCCTTCATCCCTCTCTAAAATCAATAAAAAAGAAGAAATATGTTTTGAGGGTGGGAACTTTTTAGTTACTTTGTGAATGATTAGGAAATGGAGGAAGAAAGGAAGGGATGGAGAGAGAGATGGAGGAGACAGGGAGAGGTGGGAGCAAAAACGATGACTAGTACAAGAAGAGGAGATGAAGCAGAAGACAAAGCAGAAGAGAGAAGGATTGCAAAGCAGCTTTGGGAAAGCACAGGAATGAAAGAGAGAGTAAACCCAGGTCGAGTTGTGGGTCCAGGCTGTGTCAGGTTGCTGAGGTTCACAGAACAAAATTGTTTCTCCATGTTCTGATGTGCGCTAGTTTGATGGCATCATGGATGTTGCTATAACTAGGTGAACTGAGATGTGGGGAGGAGTTTTTGAGAAATACTACCGAGCTATGATAGCCTGTATAGTTTCAATAAAGTCACCTAAAGTATTTCTACCTCAAATATCCAAGTTATTCTGTTGTCTCCTGCCAAATGGTAATGGGGAATCAGAAGTCAACCATCCCAAGTCTCAAGACGTGACAATGAATTTTAGGGTAACTCTGTGGCTTTCTATGATATCAACAATAGAAGACAACTTCAATTTTGATGCATAAATTATAGTTTAAACAAAAGGCAGTCAAGTGGTATTACTGACAACCCTAATAGGGGACTTTCCAATAATGCAATTTTTAGCTTCAAGACAGTGTCAAGAAGCCAAGCTTACTCTGACAGGCCATGTCTGCACAACAGCAGGCTTACTGTCCAATCACAGCACTTCCTGGTCTTTAATCCTCTCTTCCTATCTGACGTCACACACTCTCTATCATTTCAGCTATTAATCTCTGTGTTTAGATTAGGAAAACGCCAAATATCCATTGATATATTTTCTTTTAGGAAGGGGAGAAAGCAAATATTGAACATTTTCTTGCATTTGTACTATTTTGCCCACAAACCCAAATTCTGTCTTATATTTTAACTGGAATTTACATGTCGTAGAAATTAAAAAAGCCAGAATAGACATCTCAACTACTATTGTACTTAATACAAATGCTATGAGAGCCAGGGAAAGGGTATATTATGTATATATACCCAAAATATAATTTCCTTTCCATTGAAAATATATTAAATTGAAGCTTATCTTCAATATTCACAATCAAATAACACTCGCATGAAGAAAAGTGACAATTATATTCTCACAAGAATCAAAAGCTACTAATAGCAAAAAGATGGTTAACCTTATGAGATGTATGCATCACAACTCAAAAACAATAGTCTGAAAGTTATTCTATTTTCTAAGTCCAAAGCAACCTTGGAGCATGATCATGCTTTGTACAGGACAGAAAACTTATCTGCGGGACAAAATGAAATAAAAATTGGCCCTAGAGATTGAGCGTCCATGAGGAATTACTGTGAAAAACAAAAACATAATTCTCAGCCATAAAAAAAATGAAATCTTACCATTTGCGACAGCATAGGTAGGTATACAGAATACTATGCCAAGTGAAATAAATCAGTCAGAGAAAGACAAAAATCATATGATTTCACTCACATGTGGAATCTAAAGAATAGCATAAGTTAATAAACAAAATAGATACTGACTTATAGATACAGAGAATAACAGACTGATGGTTGCCAGAGGGGAGGGTGGATGGGGGGCTGGGTGAAAAAGGCAAAGGGATTAAGAAGTACAAATTGGTAATTACAACACAGTCACAGGGATGTAAAGTGCAGCATAGGGAACACAGTCAGTAATATTGTAATAAGTATGTATGGTGCCAGGTGGGTACTGGAAACATCTGGGGGACCACTTTGTAAAGTATATGATTGTCTAACCACTATGCTCTACACCTGAAACTCATTCAAAATAATAATGAATGCACACTGTAATTGAAAACCTAAAAAAAGAACATAATGAATATATAAGGTAATTTTCAGGACTTTAACAGAGACCACAAAAGAGAATGGATTAGCTTTCCTCTTTCTACATGAAATTAATTAGAATAAAAGAACACCATGGGAAAAAACTGCTCACTTTCTCCATCAATGGATATTGTGACATTATTGTCACATTGTGGGCTTCAGTTTTTTTTTTAAATAATATATTTTTATTGATTTCAGAGAGGAAGGGAGAGGGAGGGAGGGGAAGAGAGAGAGAGAGAGAGAGAGAGAGAGAGAGAGAGAGAGAGAGAGAGAGAGAGAGAGAGAAACATCAATGATGAGAGAGAATCATTGATCGGCTGCCTCCTGCATGCCCCACACTGGGGATCAAGCCCACAACCTGGACGTGTGCCCTTGACCAGAATCAAACCCAGGACCCTTTAGTCCACAGCCGACGCTCTATCCACTGAGCCAAACCGGCTAGGGCTGGGCTTTAGTTTTTTCATGTCAGCATTCATGAAGTCATCCATGTTCCCTTAAATATTTTGTCTTGTCATGAGGTTATATTCTGGTCAGTTAAATAAATGTTGGTTGTAACCATATGTTTTGTATACACCTTGGGGAAACTTTAAAAAAAAGAAAAAGGAACAAAGAAGAAAAGGAGAGAATAAGGAAGACTACTTTCCTCTCATAGTGTATTTTCTGAAGAAACAAAAATGCACAGAAAAACAAACAAGTGTTTATTAATTTAACTTGTATTTATTAGCCCAAAGAGTATATTTAACAGGCTATAGAATTAGAGCAAGATTAAAAGAAGTACAAGCCTCACAGTACAATTCTCACTAAATTATATTTCTCACTAAATTCTGAATGTTAGCACTTGCTGTCAGCCCTGGTTCAATCTTGTTCAACATTTCCATTACTTTAGAGACATGTTTATGAATTTAAGATGATAAAAATATAAGATGAATCATTAATATGTTGGACCAAATAATCAAGTTTCTAAAATATTCTGAAGCAGAAATAATAGCTTATAACCAACAAGATAATTCAGCAGGAATAAATACGAAGGCGCATACTGCACGTTGAGGTGGTAAGTGGAGAGCAGTTCATTCAGGGACCAGCAGAAAACTCAGGTAGGCCTAAGAATATTGAACTACAGCGTGTTTCAGCTACAGAAAAAGCTAACAAAATTTTAGGGTTTGTCGATAAAAATATGGGATTCTGATTATGAGAAGTAATACTCCCAATTTAATTAATCAAACACTTTTTTCCTTCAAAATCCATCCAGATACCTAAGGAGACCTTCTGGAAAACAGACTGGTCAGAGAAGAGCTGTCGGGAACAGTGTCTGGAAATAGCACTGTTTGAAGAGCAAGTGCTATGTTTACCCTGGAGAAGACAGGGCTCCATAGGGCTAGATGCTTCCTTTACAAGAGGAATAAATGTCCCTTCTGGGTATAAGCAGGCCAGTGAGGGAGGGTATGTGCAGGTAGCTTTCAGCTCAGTGGAAAATAAATCTGGTAGGTCCAGCAAGGGCCCCAGTATTCCTCAGAGGAAAAAGCTGCCAAACACTGGCAGTGTTCAAGCAAAAACAAAAGGAACATCTGTTAGGTAGAGAAAGGGTATCTCACCGGAGCTGGGAATGGGAGCTGAGCTTGATAAGCTCCAAGGACTCGGCTGATGTGAAGATTCTATGATTCTAAAAGGAAAAGCAGGCTTCTCTTGGCCATTATTCAGTGAGAAGGACCTGTTCATGTTTTCCTGGAACACTAGATGGCTTCTGTGCTATCAACTTTTATTATCATGTTTTTTCCTTCAACTTGACCCAAAATAAGAAATTTAAATTATATTGCTAGTAATTTATTCTTAAGGAAATCTGCCATGGTAAACAGGACTTTTTATGACTTCAAGTTTGCCTTCTTGCCCTGGCCGGTTTGGCTCAGTTGTTAGGAGTGTTGTCTTGGACACCAAAAGGTTGTGAGTTTGATTCCCAGTCAGGGTACATACCTAGGTTTCAGGTTTGATCCCTGGCCCTGGTCAGTTGCAGGAGGCAACTGATGAATGTTTCTCTCTCACATCGATGTCTCTCCCTCTCTCTCTCTTTTCCTCTCTCTCCCTCCCTTCAAGCCTCCCTCCTTTTCCCTCTCTCTAAAAATCAATGAAAAATATTCTTGGGTGAGGATTTAAAAAAAAAAATGCTTCCTTGAATTGAAGCCATGCTGTATCAACATTCACTGACACCCAGAGGTATGCTGTGGGAGGGCACAATAATACAGGGGTGGACTCCACAACCATAGTTTCCTTTGATAATTCACAATGGACTGTCATATCTGCATTTGCTTAAATGTTCTCAAGGTTATCTTTAGTTTTTTGCATCCAAGTTAAAAAAATCCCATGTGTTTATTACCTACCACATGGCACTTCCCTTTATCTGCCCTAAGGTTGCCTTCTCAAGTACATAATACATTAATAATCATGACTGTAGACATTTTTCCTTTGCAGGGTGAAGATTGCTGTGCTCATTATAATAGTCTCCATACCATTTTGATATCTCCTTCTGAACTTTCTCTAATTCCACTAGATTTTGGAAATACAGCAATCAAGTTTGTAATGTATAAGTACCATAATTATTTTGTTTATTATATAGAAACTGTAACAACCTTCCTGCCAGTTCCCAGAATTTACTTGATCTCTTTAATTATATAGAATTACATAAATTAAGAAATTTACAATGACTCTGGATTCCTTCTCAGGCTCCTACATCCTCACCCAATTACAGCCAGAATTAGGAGTTAAGAGATTATGGCCAACGGTCTCCTTTTACACAGAGGAGCAGTGATTTGTCCAAATGGCAGGGCCTGAAAATAGACCCCAGAGCTCCTGACCCAGACTGCCTGCTTCATAGGAAAGTGGTGCAGGGACTACTTTTGATTGCTTTTCTCTAATGCATCACCTCGACTATGCTGAACATCAATCTGTTACTTTTTGCCTACACACAGAGTCCAATGAATTTTTCAGCAATATCCCTATCTGCTTGACAGGGACAAGTTGTTTAACCTCTCTAAACCTTGCTTCCCTATCTGTAAAATAGGGATAATAATACAAACCTACCTTTAAAGTGTGTTGTGAGAATTAAATGAGATGCCTTTATGTACCGATCACTGTCATAGTCCCTGGCACAGAGCCTGAACTCCTGAACTGGTCACTGTTACTGATGACATCATCATTACTTTGAGATGACCTCAAACATTACAAACAATTCTCTCTAGGAAAGACTCACTTGGGAAGTTGAAGAGCATAAGTAGCTTGCATACGGACTGCTTTAATAGGCACGGCTCGGGGTACTATACACTGCCAGTTTGAATTAGTGGGAGAATCAATCACAGCGCACGGTATTTAGGAATATGACAAATACTTTTAAAATGTTGTTTGGAGAGCCTAACTTAAAACAGCATGAACTCATTCCATTAGAAAACATCCATATGCTACGAAATAGCTAAGTTATAGTTTCATTTCTATAGCAGGTTGCAAAGGGGAAAAAATTTTAGCTCAAGTAATCACTAACATACAGCTTTTTAAATAACTGCAGTTACTAGGTAACCAGGTAGCGCTGGGTGAAAATGAAGTCAGGTGTTTGAACTAAAGCTTCCCATGCATCTGAGCTGAGTTTTGTCCTGGCAATGGCTAATCTAATTAAGGATTCCACTGTCATTCGCATTCCCAGAGGTGGTAAGACTGGGCACAGAATGACTCTCTCCCTTGGTGTGCTCTGAATCTATAGAGAGAGTCCAGAATATGGTCCTGGAGAAAGCATCAAAAGTCCTGCATGGAGAAAGGAGAAGCTTAAACCAGGAACAAAAGCAAATCCTGACATCACATTTGAGCTTAATCTCTGTAGAGACCGTATAAAGATTTGCAAGAATAGGATGAAAAAGAGCAAGTATCAATTTTTATGCTATTGTAGACAAATGTAAGTGTGTTGTTATTTAAAGATCAAAGAAAAAAAATAAATGGCCTATCAAAGGAGCATTGTTTCATCTCTTCCAACTCTCCAACAATTTATGAATTTTAATCTCCATATGTTTCTTCAGTAAACTGCAATCTGGTAGGGCATGTTTCAACCTTGTCTTTGTTCCTCTTCTTGCAAGAGTCGTTAAGACCATGGGCTTTAGAGGAGGGCACACCAAGATTTGAAGTCTACCTCTTCTGCTTACCAGGAACCTTCAGCTACTTGGGCTCTTTGAGCTTCCAATTCCGTCTATCAAAAAACAGACGTTAACAACTGCCCACAGTGGTGGCATAACAATTGCCAGGAAAGAGCCTAATGCTACTGCCTGGTACCCAGTGCAGGCTCAGTCTGTCTACTTTTCTAATCCATCTTAGCATTTAATTACATGTTTTACTGTTATCAGAATGCCCAGTGGATATGGTGTATGTTCATAGTAGAAGTGGCTTTCTCTGCGGGTAATTTTCAAGCAGTTATGAGGAGCAAAGAATACACTGCCCTGGTGGTAGGGGGCTGGGAAGGAGAGGTAGCGTGCAGAGTTTGAAAATAAGAAGTCTTCCATCCCTGATTGGATGCACTTCTACTAGGGATAGGTCAGCATGATGCCTTCCAACCCACCCCTCTGCTGAGAAACACTAGACTGGAAGATTCCTCATGACGCCAGACTGGGGGATACCTATTGACAGAGACCTTTATATGATCTTCATGCGGGATACCTATTGACAGAGACCTTTATATTATCTTCATATGTGTTTGTCACGAGACTTGAAATATAGTCAAGAATCAACTAGCAAGTTCAGTTCCTTAAAGAAAATATTTCTTTTTGTGATCAATGCAAAATTAAAACAAATTTCCACTAATTTCTTTGACCTTTACACGGTTAGTCATAAAAAGCCCATTAAAATAGTTTACCCTCAACTACTATATAATGCAGTGATGGCGAACCTTTTGAGCTTGGTGTGTCAGCATTTTGAAAAACCCTAACTTAACTCTGGTGTTGTGTCACATATAGAAATTTTTTGATATTTGCAACCATAGTAAAACAAAGACTTATATTTTTGATATTTATTTTATATATTTAAATGCCACTTAACAAAGAAAAATCAACCAAAAAAATGAGTTCGAGTGTCACCTCTGACACGCGTGTCATAGGTTCACCATCACTAATATAATGTAACTCCCTTTCTCTCAGTAATGAGCATGAACAATGTGTATAATTTTAAAAGATTAACCTTTTAATATGTCTTCAAAGTTTAGAACCATACAGAACTACCAACAAGAAATTAGGACCAGAAATAAAATAATGTTTAGAAGTTGATAATTAGATTTCTGGTCAACATGGTACAGTGCATTTGCACCTTTATGGGCCTCCTCTGTCCCAAACATGTGCAATTAGAGATGAAATATAAAAGGTGAAAACCAAAAGGTTGTAGTTGGCTCAAAAAATCAGGTAAACATCTCTGTGGACTCGAAGTAGATTTGAATCACAAAGCAGTGAGTGGGTCTGAGCCAGGAGACCTGCAGGACTCCAGGTCTAGAAGCCAGCACTACCTGCTGGGCATTCTGCTCCTACAGGCCAAGAGGATCTAACCACCTCACTGCAAATAGGGAGACCTGAGCCAGACTAACTGCCTGGAAGCAAGCGAGGGCATTGGGCTCAGGACAGGAGGCTAAAAGCAAAATCACATGCCAAGAGGCACAGCTTTATAAAAAGTTTGAGCCTATAGAGGAGAAATGGACATGAATCAGAACCAGGCTCTGAAACTAGCCACCCGCTGGCTTTGTAACAATATGCAATCCTTGTTATTGCCCTTGGTAAGGGTGTGTGATACAACACAATAAAACCTCGGTTGTGGACTGGCAGTGTTGCAGGCCAGGTGAAAGCAATCAGAAAACCTCTAGAGAGAGAACAGTGAGTCCAGAGGGAGAGAAAACAATACAAACAATAACACCAACTCAATTTGAACACATCCTGCTCAAAATGAGTCAGCAAACCAAAATTCCAAAACACATGAAGACATGTGTTGCTAAAAATGTCAACAAAATCAACAACTTGAATAAAAACTCTATTCCAGCTTAAATTAATTTTATGGAAAGACTAACATTTCAGGAATAATGATTAGGGTGATCAAAGAAATAATTTTCTAGAAAAAGAAAAATTACCAAAATTGACTTAGGAAGAAATAAAAAACTTGGAAAATAAGAACACATTAAGAAATTCAATAAAAAATCAGAAAGTATTCTCTTTCCTTCTCACAGACACACAAACTAAGCCGCTAGACTCAACAGGTTTTACAGGTGAGTTTTACACAATTTAAAGGAATAGATAATCCTCAAACTAAGCCAACTCATTTATTAAGGTATTACCTTGATACCAAAACAAAACAAGAACAGTAAATTTTAGACCAGTGTTATTTATAAATAAAACATAAAATCATTAAACACGAGGCAAAACCTTCTCCAATCTCAATAAAGAAATAAAATTAAAAAACAGACAATAAAGGTAAAAAGGGGGCTATGATTCCAAAGTCAATTATCTAATGTATCATCATAAAGTAAATTCATCATTCTTCAAAAAGCAAACATAAAACCAAACAATACCTTATGTTTGGTCCAAAATGTGAAATATATGTTAGTGATTGTCTATGAAAAAATAAGATCCACAACAATTCTGATTATACAGATGGAGGTTCTGTAGGCTCATTTATGTGAACATGGCATTTTCAGCTTGCTGCCTAAAGGTTAAAAAATTATGTTCAGCAGAAAATGAGCACACTTATCCCTTTACTCCTGCTTCACTACCCATGTCTAGTAGGACTAGGACTGTACCTAGCACCTAAGTTTATTTATTTTTACTTTATATATATGCTATTGCACTGTCAGTGAAATACTTGACAATCTTAAAAACCAAGACAACAATAATAAATTAGAAGTGTAGGGCTGTGTTGCATTCTTCCTTCTGTACCAGACAGGTGCCCTGGAGTAGTAAGTGCCTGCCCTGCCCACAGGCTCCTCCTTAGGAGGAAAGCAGCCTCAGGGATTCTTTCTGCATAGAATTGGTGAAGCTCATTACATGTATGTCAAGAGAAACCAGCTCTGCTACCATGGTTACAAATAATTATACCAAAATCAGCTCCTAAGCCAAAGTAACATGGATAATCAGACATGAGAGACGTTTACCTTTTACCTGGCTTGGCTCCAAAACCTCAAGAGGTGTGAGTTGCATTGGATGACGATAAGCTTGGGATACACAGAGCAGGCCACAGGGAAGGGAGGGTCTCCTATACCCTCTGGAGTTCATCTTGGTTCTTCTTTAAGCCTAGTCTATAAGGCAGTCTTTAAAGTACAGGGACTGGTAATTACTACAAGCCTATAAAGATTATGTACCTGCCACCCACATGCCCTTGTATGCTTACATTGCATCACCATATCCCAGGTTACCCGGGACCGTATCCCATCCCCTTTATGCTCCCCCACCATACTCTCTCTTCTCTCTCTCCCAGAATTTCCAAAATATTTTACCCATGCATTCAGTAAAATTTATCAAACATCTATGTGCCAGATACCACTCTGTGTATGTGTTGGGGGTAGAGCAATGATCTTGATGGCCAAGGCCTCTGTTCTTCTGAACTTACATTCTGATTGGAGAACAGGGAATGACCAAGTGAAAAAAGATGACTCCAAGCACATATAAAATAAAAAATACAAATTAAATTAATTCACTTTCAAAAAGGTGACAGAATGGAGAGAAAAAGTCCTCTTCAAGAAAGTAAAGTTTGGTTTGAAACCTGAATGCTAATAGCTGCATTTGAAGGTCTGGGAAAGAGAGCTCAAGCCAAAGGGAACAGCTGGTGCAAAGGCCCAGAGGTCAGAATTAAACAGAGTGCTTAAGCCTTTCTTTACAACAACCTATACGTATTAAGCAGAATAGTGAATCAGAAAGACTCATTTAGGAAGTACCAGAAATATACTGGTTTAATTTAAATTTAGGAATCATAGATGGGAGTGCTAATTTAGGAGACTAAAAAAATTACTAAATGCTCATAAACAGATCCATCTGGGAATGTTGATAATAATTCCTTTTCAAGTAGTGAAATGCACCAAATTAAATTTTGTCCAAGAAAAAGGCAACATAGCAAACTAAGATGTATTTTATAGAATTACTAGAGGCCTGGTGCACGAATTCATGCACAGGTGGGGTCCAGCTGGCCAGGAGGAGGGGCCACAGGAAGTTGGTTGGCCAGCTCCGCCCCCAATCGGGGGCGGGGCCAGCTAGGGGGAGGGGCCATGGGAGGTTGGCCAGCCACAGTGCATGTCATAGCGAGTGGTCTTTCTGGTCATTCCAGTTGCTTGGCTTTTATATATATAGATTTTTCTAATAATAGAAAGTCATCAAATGATTTTGTTTTGGAAATGAAAGTAATACAAAGATGTAATCGTCATGGAAGTTCTGTAGAAAAGAACACAAGGGGAAGGATCATTTTTTGAAAAAAGCCTACCTATTAGGAAAAATTGGGGAGGGGATGAGCACTGAAGATAAAATCAGAGGAGGAAGTGGACAACCAGGAGATGGAAACAGATAACATCTTTTTACAAAGTCAATCGGAAAGCCAACATCACGGAAAGCAGCCCTGATGAGGGCCTCTGTGGCACAGGGAGTGTCACCTGGTCAACATGCACCCAGGACTCTTAAGTGCATGAAATGAGCAGCCACTGTTCAAGGGATCACCTGGAAGTCACTTTGAATGACTACAATTCACAGGTCACCAGTGATGGGTTAAGAGTAAACTCAGGGAATATCCTCCTCAACATGAGGTCACAGTTTAGGAGCATATTATGGACATCAGTGGAGGAAGAATTGCGACAGGCAGGTAGGAGGGAATGGGGATGAGTAAACAAGATAATGAGGAGGTTGCTTTCTGTGTTTTCTCAAAAACTGAATATAGTACCATTCTGACAGATTATCTTACAGGAACGGACAATAAGCTCCTCCAATTGCAAATCTAACTTGAAAGAGGTACTAAATTGGATATAAGTGCAAAAAATAACCACACTGCTGGGTACTCTTTCATCTTGAGAAAAAAAACATGCTCAAGCAAATCATTTTTAGAAAGGAGCATTCTGATTAAATCAATTTCCTGGTTGGATACATTAAGTTTTTTAAATATAGTTGTCAATCTTTCTTACGGATATCAGCTAAGATCAATGGAACTGAGCAGAGAGCTCTAAAGCAGATCTGGGTATAGGTGCACAAAATAATTAAGTGTATTATTTAAAAATGCTTCAGAACAATTGATAAAAATTCAAAATGAGATAAACCTAAATTTAAATATGTTTTTCCAACATCCTCATGGATCTCTCCATATTCACTTTGGAGACATCTGTTCTTTCTGCCAATACTGATCTTTGCTGGGCTGCAGCCATGACCTCCAGGAGGGCAGGGCCCCTGGCTGCCTTGCTCATCATCCAATCTCCAGTGCCTTAGAGTCCTCAAGGCACTGCCTAGGGAGCTGACACTGGACACGGGAGATATAAGCTTCTTCTTTAGCTTTAAGCAATCTATTCTGTAACCTCTGGGGGGCACTGAAAAGAGCTTCTCCACCCTGTGAGAGAATGACAAGCTCTGGGGCATAAAGTGAGTCTCTTAGCCTAAAACAACTGCTGAAAGTGAAGGACAATATTTTTAATATTCTCTAGGAAATGCAATCTAATAAAAAGAGGAATTTGCCCAGCTGGCGTGGTTCAGTGGTTTAGCATTGACCCATGAACCAGGAGGTCATAGTTCGATTCTCCAACAGGGCACAAGCCTGGTTGCAGGATCACCCCTGAGTGGGGGCATGCAGTAAGCAGCCAATCAATGATTCTCTCTCATCATTGATGTTTCTATCTCTCTCTCTCTCCCTTCCTCTATGAAATCCATTATATATATATATACATATATATATATACATATATATATATATATATATATATATATATATATATATATATACACACACACACACACACACACATTTTAAAGAAGAATTCAAGGTATTTCCACACTATTTATGCCCATGGACAAACTTTTAAAGTTGAAGAGTAACTATGCAAACAGTATAGCCTTTTAGAAATACAACTGTATAAGAAGAATGTACTGGAGAGCTGCTCAAATGTTCTAAAACAATAAGCAGCTTGACATTTTTCAAACAAATATTTTAAAGCTCAGTTCCACATGTGCACTGGAAATTAATGTCATTTGTTCAGCAGTAATAGACCTCATTCATATTCACTCTCGTACATTGAATTATATATTTGCTGATTTCATTAAACCTTCAAAAGGTTGCAGCTCGTTGACATATGAAAAATTCCACATCCCTAAAAGAGGAAATTTTGTACCAGTTTAAAAAAAATTTTTTTATAAAACCACTCCTCAGAGAAAAACTTTGGTAAAGCATGGGTCTCCGTTCCTTACTATCACTAATTACATATCCAAGCTTTTATTACCTAAGGATATATTAACAAGGAAACAGAGCAGGTGGTCATGAACAAACTTGAGAACATGACGGACAACACTGGGGACTCCGACAACCGCCTGGAGGGATTTTGTAGGGAAGCCTAGAAACCTAGGCTTGTCACTCAAAGGCCAGCAAGAAAGTTAATGAGACCACCTTTGCACTTTTGCTGGTGGACCAGGGGACATTTTTGTCATAGACAGGATTCTGGGATTCTGCACTAAGCAATGTCAATTGTCTTCCTTTCTTTTCTTTCCAGAACACTAAAAAAAAAAAAATCCTCAAAAGGAATTCTACCAGGACTAACATAACAGTAGGGCTATGAAATTCCAGGGAAATTGAAGCCAGCCTTTTAATATGCCTTATAAAGCTATTTGAATCAGGAAAAACTTCTTGACCATGCCAGAAACATGTTATGATCAATGTGGGTTAAATTAGGGCTCCCATAATTGTGACAGTAATTTCTACAATGAGATCTTTAACAGCTACTAATGTACAAAATCTTCCAGCCTAAAAGGTTTAGTGACACAAATAACTATTACATTGTCAAATCCTGAGTGACAATGAAAATCCTACAATTAACCCCATTATGCATTAAAGGCTACAGCTACCATGCCTAGATCTGTTTCTAAAAAACTTCAATAACCCTTCTCACAAGTGGTTGTGTTGTAGCTCTAAATGACCTTCATGTCTTTATTTCCTTGTTTGCAAAAGAAGGCTTCTTCTGATTTCTAGTTTATTCAATAGTTTCTTTCTAACTTATACAAACCAAGATGTCCAGACTAGTATTTTTTTAGTTATACAAGTTACTTAGCTTTCTTGTGTCTTGTTTTCTTATCTATAAAATAGAATAATAATAATGGTGTAAATTATGTGGGACAAGGCCTGGCCCATGGTAGTCAATTATAAATTATTTGTATTTTTTATTATTTCAGTGGTTTATATATTATGAAAATAAGCCCCACCATGGCCCTGGCTGGTTTTGCTCAGTAGTCAGAATGTCAGTCTGTGGACCAAAGGGTCGTGGGTTCAATTCCCGGTCAAGGGTATGTACCTCAGTTGCAGGTTCTCCAGCCCCAGTAGGGGTGCATGCGGGAGGCAACCAATGGATGTGTCTCTTTCATGTGAATGTTTTTGTCTCTCTCTCTCTACCCCTCTTACCTCCTTTTCCACTTTCTCTAGAAATCAATGGAAAAAATATCCTTGGGTGAGGATTAAAAAAAAAAAAGAAGTCTCACCGTGATATAGGGCAGTGATGGCGAACTTATGACACGCGTGTCAGAGGTGACACGCAAACTCATTTTTTGGTTGATTTTTCTTTGTTAAATGGCATTTAAATATATAAAATAAATATCAAAAATATAAGTCTTTGTTTTACTATGGTTGCAAATATCAAAAAATTTCTATATGTGACCCGGCACCAGAGTTAAGTTAGGGTTTTTCAAAATGCTGACACGCCGAGCTCAAAAGGTTAGCCATCACTGATATAGGGGAACCTTTCAGATTCTTGATAATTTACTATGCAGTTGTTCAACTCTCCTATCTAAAATTCCAGCCTGAGAGGATCTCTTATTTACTCTGAAGTAAAGTGGGATTCCCAAAGGAACAGGATTTGGGTAGACCTGGAAGGCTAGCGGGTAACTCCAGCTGTCTATCATTTAAACCACTGGATTTTAAATGGGTCCAGTGGAGCCTTCCAGATAAAGCCAGATGTCCAATAAGTAATGTGCCTAAAGTCCTCTCAGCTAGAGTTCAACCAGGTTAGATAGAAGTACATCACCAGATCCCAGTGCTGACATTAAAAGAGTCATATCCAAAAGTCACTTTCTGAAGCAGAGGCAAAGTGCCAAAAAACAAAAACAAAACACAAGAGGCACTAGGTGTTTCCCTAAATGTCATCCTCAGACCACCAGCATCTGTGACATCTGTGCAAATGCAGACTCCTGGATCCCACTCCAGATCTACTGGATCTGAATCTGAGCATGGGTCCTAGGAGTCTACATTTTTAGGAAGCACCCAGATGTTCTGTGCATGCTGAATTCTGAGAACCACTCCAGGAAATTCAACTCGGCTTGTGGGACTGAGCCACAAATCTGTGCTTCTGGTCATGGGTCTTTTGTGTCAGCTAGATCTCTGGCTGACCTCTGGCTTACCTCTCTTACACCCACGGGTCCCTTTTATTTGCTTCATCCCTGCACCCCACCCCAACCTCAAGCAGAAAGTCCAGTTCTACAAATCGTACTAGGACCAAAGGAGGCAGCTGGGCAGAGCTGGCCAGCCTGAGAACTTGGCTCCAAGAACACTGCCTTTGTCGGATCCCTTCCTTAACATGGCTCTGGCAAGATGATTAAATTTCCATTAAAAAACAAACAAACAACCAAAGAGGTTTAGGCTAAGACAGTAGGTTTGCCAAATACCAACTTAGTCCCTGCCTTATAGAGATGAAAGAAGAGAACAGCATATAGAAAATGTACCAAATAATTGCTTTTCATGGTTTACTTGTGAAATAAAGTTAGGCAGTGTCCAAAGGCCACTGCTATTTTAGATTCAGCTAACAAGAAGAGCCGAACTGTTTCTCTAAATTATAAATCAGTATATACTCTCCTCAGTCAGACATTGCACAATACGTTACTTTTCTCTAGAGAGAAGAAAAAAATAGAAAGGATAGGATTATAAACCACTCTAGCACATATATCACCATTAAAGAGATTCGATATTTCAATAGTAGCTTGAATGACCAAACATCTTTCTTTTTCAATGTTACCTTCCTTAGCCTCTCCCTTTATCAGTTCAGTTTGCTTGCATTTTTATACTGAAAAATAAAAAATTATTATATTTGATGTACAGGTTTGAGAAAGGGACATGATGCACACGTGCTTACCCTACCTCTGTGAGGGTGCAGAATAGCACTACAAACTTTCACTCCAATAGTTTTAGAGTCTGTGTTCTCAGTTTTGCTCATGACATCCCGAGTAGGGAAAGGAAAACGCCACCTCTGGCAGGAGTGAAATAGGGGACCTGGAGTGGCTTAGAAAATTCTCCAGGGTCCTCAGCTGGGAAGTCCCCAGACCTGAGCCATCTCAATTGCTCCATCTTCTGAACCCCATCCTGATGCTCAGTAACAACTCACTACAATAGCAACCGTTTCGTCCAGTGTTAAGATACACTGCCTTGCTTTGGACAGGAGCCTACAAAGAAAGAGCTCTATACAGAGTGTGAACTGGAGCAAAATATGAGCAGCTGAAAGTCTGAAATTGATTTACATGCAAGCCAGCCAGGACAAAGATTAAAGAAATGAGGGACCCAAGCAACTTCAGCTGAGCTCTGGAATGCAAATAAAGTGTACAAATGAGAATGATACCAAGGTTATAATCGTAAGAGTGCAAGGCCAATACAAGTTCAGGCAATCACAGCTGCTTGTTAAAAGCAGTTCTCCCCTACCCCACTGGATGTACTTCCTGATTTCAAAGTTATATAACCCTGTCAGCTGCAGCAGCAGCACCACCACCACCACCACAATCCATTACCCACATTCCATCCAGCCAATTACCAAGCACCAGCCATTCTTCTAGGGAGAGCAATTTTATAAGTCCTTGTGTTTTCATTAATGTGTATTTCTCAGCTTTTCTAGGCCAGAGGTGATAACAAGCTCTTACTTGTACAAAAGGGGAAAAGTATACCAGCTTATTATAAGGAGCTAACCATTCCCAAGATTTGGGAAAAGAAGAATGAGTGCTTGAAAGGGTGCAAAGGGTATTTTTTAAAAAAGTAAAACAAATGGATAGAATGTTTTACATCTCCTGAAGGAAGCAATCAGGAGACCATATGGGTGCTTTGAGTATTAAATTATCAAAGACGACTATCTCCAGCAATAAAAGGTGAACTAGTTAATGGGAATTCAACTCTATAAACTCCTCCTACTTCAATGAGTGAGAAACTAAAAACTTTTTATAGTATTTATTCATTCATTGGTTCACCAACCAGCAGAGCCTGCCCCATTCCAGATGTTGAGGTGGACTCGAGAGGTCATTTGTCCATTCTACATCATCCCATTTGCAAGCTACTCAGTAATAATTCATTTGTCCTTTCCACTAGATTTTTAGTTAGTCAGTGAATGAATACATTAAAAAAAGGAAGAAAGACGGATGGGAGGAGAGAGATAGATGGTGGGAGACACAATTCCTTTCAAAGAGCACTAATCCAGTTTGCTCTGAAAGTCAAGGTGGTCTAGACTTTGGTAAAAAGGAGCCATGGTTTTCTCTTTCGTCTTTGTAGGCTAACTCCTCCACACTGAACCAACCCTAACCTTAATGAACCACAATTGTGGCTTAATGAACCACAATTGGCATGTGGAGCCCTGCCAGGATCACATTCACTCTAGAGCAGAATGTAAATACCCATTTAGCAGATTTGTTTTCCATGTACGAACTACCTTTAAATATACTGAAAATCTGTTATAGTCAGGGAACAAATGAGGCAAGTCAAATAGGGCAAGAAAGGGAAAACAAATTTTATAGAGAAAAGTAGAATTCATTTTTTAAAGGATAGCCTGGTTAAAAATATTTATTTTGATAACAGAGTCAGACTTTCATTAAGCTTTCACTTGGCCTCCCTGAAAAGGACATTAGTGGTAAATATTAAGACATCTGAAAATACCAAGCATCTGGGGAGGGTAGGGAACAACTAGAACTCTTACGTACGTCTGGTGGGAATGTAAAGTGGCACAATCCCATCGAAAACAATTTGATATTACCTAGCAAAGCTGAATGTGACCCAGAAATTCCACTCCTAGGTATATGCCCTAGCCCAGAGCAACCCTTGCATGTATGTGCCAGGAGACACGGACAAAAAATGTTCATACACAGTACTGCTTGAAACAGCAAAATCTGGAAACAACCCCAAAGCCCATCAACAGTCACACGGGGAGGTGAGTTGTGGCCTAGTCACACAATGGAGTATTATAAAATGTGAAAATAAATGAAACACAGCTGCACACTGCAAAATGGATGCTATGTTCTTCTTAAGGGAAATTGTAGAAGACTACATACAATTAAAATAGCAGTTTCATGAAGCCTTCTAAAAAGAAAAACTAAATATTATTTAGATATACATATATGTGGAGAAACTATTTTCAGAAACAAGGCGATTCACACAATAATTCAGATTATCATTGGCAGGGTGAGAGGACACAAGCAGACTGCATAGGAGACGACCTCACGTTAGAGCCAATGGGACCAGAAATCCCAGGTTGAGAGGTAAATTTACAGATGATTGTTTCACTATTAGCTTCACAATTTATATAGATGGTATATATTCCATTGTACATACCAAAAATTTCATGTACAAATTTTTTAAAATTCTGACATGTTGTATGATGAAGTACTATACAGCCATTAAGATACATTGATTAGATCCATAGGTACTGATAGGAAAAGATCTCAAGACAAATTGTTTAGGTTAACAAAAATCAAGGCACAAAGAGACATATGAAAACATGCTCAAAGTCACTAATGATCCGAGAGATGCAAATCAAAACGACAATGAGGTACCATCTCACATCTGTCAGAATGGCTATCATCAACAAGTCAACAAATGACAAGTGCTGGCAAGGATGCAGAGAAAAAGGAACCCTTGTGCACTGCTGGTGGGAATGCAGACTGGTGCAGCCACTGTGGAGAACAGTATGGAGTTTCCTCAAAAAACTAAGAATGAAACTCCCATTTGACCCAGTGATCCCACTTCTAGGAATATATCTCAAGGAACTAGAAACACCAATCAGAAAGGATATATGCATCCCTATGTTCATAGCAGCACAATTTACAATAGCTAAGATTTGGAAACAGCCTAAGTTCCCATCAGCAGATGAGTGGATTAGAAAACTGTGGTACATCTACACAATGGAATACTACATGGCTGTAAAAAGGAAGGAACTCCTACCATTTGCAACAGCATGGATGGATCTGGAGAGCATTATGCTAAGCAACATAAGTCAGTCAGAGAAAGATAAATATCACATGATCTCACTCATTTGTGGAATATAATGAACAACATAAACTAATGAACAAAACCATATCCAGAGACAGAGAAGCATCGATCAGACCGTCAAACCTCAGAGGGAAGGCAGGGGAGGGTGGGGGGAAGGGGAAGAGATCAACCAAAGGACTTGGATGCATGTATATAAGCATAACCAATGGACCCAGACACTAGGAGGCTGAGGGCACAAGCAGGGGGTGGGGGTGGGAGGGGCAATGGGGGGATAAGGACACATATGTAATACCTTAATCAATAAAGAAAAAAAAAACAAGACACAGAACCATACCGTAGTACTATTTCTGTGACAAGGAAGCAAAGAAACGAAAAGCTCATAAAACCATATAATAAGTATTTATTTGTACTGGATACCTTGTTTGCCCCTCCAACCCTCCCTGCTCTCTGGCCAAGGAGGCTAACCTATAAGGATTGCACCAATAGGTTTTCCTGCCCCTTGGCTTCCCGTGGGGTTCACTCACTGGGGAGCTTCTGCAGGGGAGCGGAGGGAGGGAAAAGAGGGAGGTCAGTGTGCTCATTCCCAGCGACCTCCCTGAGGACTGGCTGCATCCCTCCGGCAAGTCTCAGAGCCACGAGAGGGCCCTTCTGTCACCCCTTCTCTGTGTCAGGCTTCCATGACCACCCTCTTCATTAAAATCAACTTAAATTATCCTAATTTAAATGCACCATCTATTTCCTACTGTGACCCCAACTTATATAATTATAAATGGATATATAAGCACAGAAAAAAGGATAGAAAGATTATCAGTGGTTAACACTTAATTAAAGAAGCTAGAATTAGTGGGGGAAGGAAATATTTTGGACTTTATATTTCTGTATGGTATAGCTTATTTCTAAGAGCAAGTATTTATGTATTATTTGAGCAAAAGAAATTTCAAGAGTAAAGAAAAACTAATATTTTAAAAATGCAAAGTTGGAGCACTTTAGTTAAAGGAACAAACCAGGTCCTTTTACTTCTCTATGCTCATGCCTCTCCCACTGCCAGCCACACAGTGGGTGCCAATAAGGAACGCTGTACACTGTGATCCAGGGGGCCTGAGACTTAGAGGATTTGTCAGGAGCAAGGCCAGCTTCTAGAGTTAGTAATGAGAGGGAAGGAATACTGCCGCCTACAGTAGCTTAATAGAAGCTTCCTGGAGGTGTGGGTAATAGTGCCCCCCTAACTACAGGAGCAGCAACACTGGGCTATGAGCCTTGATCCCGGCCTGCACCGTGTGCCCACGGCAGAGACCCCAGGCCCTCCACAGGCTAGCTGCATCATGGTCTCTAGGCATGAGACGTGCATCTGACCATGCTCAATCAGGTGTCTCTGCTTAGGTCTGACAGACCCCCAGTACTACTATCTCCCCTCAGGGCACCCAGGTCTGGATGCTTCTCTGGACTATGAACTCACAGTCAACCCCTTTGATACCAGGCTGTGACTGCTGGGACGGACTGTGTCTGGGCACCTAGTTGAGGCTAGTCTCTACTGTGAGGGACACTGACACAGGGGAGGGGTTCATTAATACTGAACTATGCTGCTGGAGCCATAGACATGACAATACAAAATAGATTACCCTGTTTGCCAGCTCTAAAGGCCTTGAGAGCCACGGGTATTCAAGAACCCATGTAGTGGTGAAGTCATTGATTCATCACAGACTTACTGAGACTCCGCTCCACCAATCATTGTGCTAATGGCCAGCAATGTAATGGTGAGAAAATAAAATCAAACAAATAAAAAATCAGACCATAGTCCCTTCACCATCCCCATGCATATAGAGTAGGAATATTTAATTTTTCAAACCTCTGATGCTTCTAAATGTTTTGAAATACTTTCCCAAGTTCTGAGATCTTTGGAGCATTTAGCCATTTCTGTATATTTCTACTAATTGTTGTCAGGCAAGAGATTTTGTGAGTGAGTCAGTCAGCACTAGGTACAGCTATCAGAGACCAGCCCTGGTTCCTCTGTGACCAATTATCTCAGGAATTCTTTGCCAAAGTAATGAAAATGAATGTTTAATGTTGGCCCCCCTCTGCCTCTCTGATGGCTTTACAGAATTCCGTGGTATTTGAAAAGCATCAGGGAAAGTTAATAATGAAGGTTTGGTGTTCCTTTTTTAAACACAACTGAAATCATTAAGCAAATGAGTCAGAAATCATATAAGAGAACATTAGGAATTAAAACAGACTTGAAAATTATTTCTAAAAGACCTGAGGCAAAAATCCATTCATTTCAGTCCAGAAACACTGCATTAGTCCCACCACAGTGAATAATGCTACCTTCTAACAGCCCCTCAGCACCCTTCCCTCTTTTTAATATGTACCCACTGTACCCCATTGCCACAGTGCATGTGGTGAGAGAATGTAAGCACTTCATTATTAACAAACGAGCCCAGAGCTTTCTCCAACCACATGAGAACTACACAAGGAGGCTATGAAAAGGAGAGGAAGAATACCACCAACACACAAAGTTATAATTTCCTATCTGATGTTCACTATTGACTCATTCTTATAATTATGCTCATGAGTGAGGTATCAACATGTGATAAAAAGGGGGGGATGGAAAAGATTGGGATGCATAGTTGGGAGGACAGTTAATTAGCACCAACCTTCAATTATCCACATGTGGCTAACCAGTGGTGACCTTTTTATTTCAGGTTGGTTTCCTGGGCCACTATCAGGATAAGATTTCTAAAAGGACAGAGTAGACAATTACTTTGTGCTCTGGTTTGGGAAAGGCTGACAAATTCTAAAATCCAAAATCTCTACCTTCTATAACCTCTTCACTGGCCTTACTATGGTAAGCAAAATTCCCATGTTATACACATCAAAACACTGACAATCCTTCACAAGAGGCAAGTGCTATGAAAGATACAATTCCTTGAACTGTTACCAGCTTGTGATTGGTTGTGTGTGGGTGGTGCACATTATAAGCTCAATATCCATTTCCCAGAAACCTGGTTTTCTCTTTGAAACCACTTCTTCCCCACTCTTGGTCCATGATTTGGGTGAGATTAACCATAACCCCTTATTCCAGTAATGAGCACCCTACCTAGTCCTGGACAATTACCTATCTACAAGCCTTCACCACAATAAAAGTAGGCAAATGGCTCAAGTCAAACTAAGAAGGTCCTATCTAGGCGTTTTGCCAGGAAAATTTCTCCATTTCTCTTGGGATGCTAACATAGTAAGATAGAAGCCTGGTGTGATCAAGGCCCTTTGGACACCATTTGTAGGCAGTTTGCCTGAGAATGAAGCCATACCAAGAAAAATAGGGCCTTGTGTAGGTGAGGCTAACACCTGACATCTTCTAGAAACATGGATTCAGAAAATAAGAACCCCAAGAGTGCTGATTGACACATAGGTATTGATGCTCTATCAGAATGCATGGTGAAATTAAGAAACCCAAGAGTGCTGATTGACACATAGGTATGATGCCCTATCAGAATGCATGGTGGAGAAAAAATGTAGGCTGCCTAGAAGGAAAAGAACATAACCAGAGATCACAAGGATCTGACTCTGTCCCTAAATGCTTAGCCTTGGGCATGCCCATTCATAATAAAGTAAGGGGGAGTATGATAATGAACTCTAAGCTCCCACTAAGCTTTGACATACTGTGAATATAGATGTCACTTTGAGAGTGGGAGAAGAACCAGAAAAAATAATGCTATAAAAGGCATAATTTATAGGCTTGCAAAGTGGGGTGGAAATGGGGGGCTTGTTTAGCTGGGCTGACAGAAATGCACAGGCAAAGGGAAGTGGGTTGGTGACAGGAAAATAATCACACAGTTGAACATCAGTGACTTGACAATTTTGCCAGAACACGTTCTGACTATCAAAGAAACACACTTACGAGTCAAGTCCAGGCCTCTGTATTATCCATTCTCTTCCAGGAACAAGGCTGGCCCAGAGGTGAGCAGACAAAGGAAGCCGCTGACATCCTCGGTGTGTGACTTCACCCTTTCTGATCCACTGTGCTCCTGCTTAGAGTTTCCTCTTCACTTAGCTCTTCCTGTCTACGGCCTACCTGACCTTCAGCACCCAGCCAATAGCCCTTCTCCTCCATGAAGCCTACCACACAGCGATCTCTCTGTTGTCCTTAAACCTAGGTCACTTGCTATTCCTCTCACTTAAAAATCACCTGATTCATGGATGGGTGTCTCTGCACTGATGAGCGACTCCAGAAGATGCCAGAAAGGAATGCCCGAGCACTGACAGAGTTGGGTGAGAACTTGGGCCCCAGCCTCCACATCCAGGGCTCTCCCCTCCATCACCGCTAGTGACATCTACTACTGCCTTCTCTTTATGCTCCTGTTGCCTTTTTACTTAATGTTCATTTAAATACCCCTACTGCCCTGGCGGATGTGGCTCAATTGGTTGGAGCATCATCCCATACAACAAAAGGCTGCAGGCTCGATTCCCAGTCAGGGCATATACCCATGTTATGGGTTCAGTCCCTGGTCGGGGCTAAGATGTGTATGGAAGGCAATCTATCTATGTCTGTCTGTCTGTCTGTCTGTCTCTCTCTCTCTCTCACCCTTCCTCTCACTAAAATCAATAGAAACATATCCTGAGTATTAAAAAAAAGTAAATACCCCTCCCAACGTTTTTATTGAGTCTTCTATGTGCTAGGCACTGTGTTAGGATCCTGTGAACATTTTCTGTAATCATTACAATTATCCTGAAGGTACTCACACATCACCATTCCCATTTTGCAGCTGAGACACAGAGAGGCTGAGTGACTTGTTCGGGGATCACAGAAGTAGGAACAGCCAGGACTTGAAACTAGGACTATCTAGTTGTGAAGCAACTGTTTTCCTTCACCATCGTCATCATTGCCAATCCCACATTATCATCACGGCTACCATGTGGCAATGAGCAGGCAATTTAAAGATGTTACCTTAAAATCTCCCAACCTTGCAATGTGGGGATTACTCATTTTACAGATGAGGTCACTGAAGTCTTTTCTGACCACCGAACCCCAGATGAGTGCCCCCCGCTAGGTACTTCCCTACCACCCTGTGCTTCCTCTCCCTGTTGGAGCATTTAGCTTCTGCCTTGAAAACCAGCTTTCTGTCCCCCCTCTCCCCTCCCGCTGAATTAGAAGCAATCTGGGGGTGGCAACGCCTTGTCAATTGCGTATACGTAAATAATTGTTGAATAAATGAGGCTGACAAAAGCCCACAAGAAGCTTTTGGTGATGATACAGAAGCACTTTCCTTTTCACCCTAGCCCCTGCAACCATTCATTATAGGAGGTACATCCACTTCCAGGCAGAGCAAGAACGAACCTGCCCCCGGCTGCCAAGAATAGCAGTGTGAGGGAAAACTGCCTGCCTTTGACTGTGGCTCTCCACTTGGCATTTTCTCACCAGTTCTGGTACTTATGACCTTGCTGGGGCCTAGTCAAGCCAAATCAAAGCTACTTCCAAGAGACAGATGGCAAAAGAGCGTAACATCTGCCAAGCCTTGTGAATCACCAGTTCCCCATGACAAGAGCATTGGGTGGCTCTTTGGAAACACCCAGTGGTCCTCACTGAGCCATGCAGCCATGCAGTCTACAATCTCAAATAGTTGACAAAAATCATCTTTTTAATCTCGTGTCAATTCTTGAGAATAACTAACTAACCATGGTTACTGAAGGGTGTGTGAATATAGGAAAGGCCTTAATACTCCCTTACTTGCATTAAGAATCACGACATTAAACACTTATTCCATAGGCATCTACTTTCACACATGTGGACATTCACCTAACAAATACTTATTGCACACATGTTAAGAGTCAAGCATTCTCCCAGATGCTGGAAAGATACATAAAGCACTTTTATGATACTACTGGTGAACAAAGAAAACCTGGTATCTCAATCGAACTTTCTTACCTGTTAGAGGCTGCTCATAAGGCTATTTGTATCACTAGGGTCAAAGCACAAGCAAGTACTTTTTCAGATAAACTAATGGTTCTTTTGAAAAGTAGGACCAAAAGGGAGCTGGACCAAGACAGTATTTCATGATGACTAGAAAGGCAGGTTGGGGTCAGGTTGTGTAGAGTAGAAAAAGAACATAATAAGCTTTGTGCAATAAAGTTGTATTTAGAGCAAAAATGACATTTAGTAGACTCTGGTTGGTTTATAAAGTTAAAATGAATGAACTGGAACTACATTTATCAACATGAATAAATCTATTAAAATGTAGTAATAATGTTGAATAAAATCAATCGAGTTTCCAAAGGGAGCACTTTTATGATACTACTGGTTTACAGCTTTAATACTAAAAGTGAATAACCTAATTTATATGAGGACATACATGTGTACTAAAACAATCATATTACACATGAGAATGATGAAGTGAATCCTATGCAGAAGAAAGGGAAGATACAAGAGATGGGTAGAGCTTTATATCTGTATTATTTTTCCTTCCTTCCTCCTTTCCTTCTTCCTTCCTTCCTCCCTTCTTTCATTAAGAGATATCTACAGCAAATATAGCTAAGTGTTAATAGCTATGCAATCTGACTAGTGAATATTACATGCTTATCTTTTTCATATTTTTTGTTGCTTTCTAGTATGTTTAAAACAGTTTTAATTAAAAATAATGAAAAAGAAGAAAGAAAAAATTGAGACAAGTTAGAGGTTACAACTTAGAAAATCTGAAATAAAAGATCTCAAATTTTCCTGATGGAGTTACTGAGTGGCTGGAGGGAAAGGGTTCACAGAGCTCCATCAATGTCGCTGGAGGCAACAGGAGTGAACTAGCAGCAGGAAGACCGTGGTCTGCTCAAACCTGTCACCCACCACATGATACTGGGTACCTCTTCTCCTGTCAGTACTACCAAATGAGCTCCTTCTATTTGGAACAATTTTGTTCACAGAACTCTTTTTTCAGTCAGGAGAAATAGGGTGGGTGGGGTCAAGGTGAAGAGGAAAGAAATAGTCCCAAAGTTTAAACTACTCAGACCACTGCTTTGGGCTCAATGATCCATGCTGTGACATAATTGTAGGTGCTTAAGGTATGGACTCCGGTCAAAGAAAGGGAGGACACAGAGAATCAAGCTAGCCTGTGGCAGCCTCCTATGCATCTTCCTGTTGTCTCCTCCTTCTCTGAAGGCTGAGCTCTACCCAGCCTAGGTGGTCACAGGAGCTGTATAGGGCCCAGGAGAGTTAGCGTGTCAAGTTGGCAAATAAAACAGGAGCAAAAGAGTGGGGCTATCATAAAAACAAACAAGAGTGTGTGGAAATAGTATGGCAATTTCTCCAGGACTACCATAAAGCTACAGGACTAAAACTTCATTTTTGCCAACACTTCTCCAGATAAGCAGGAGACATACTTTTCCTTTGTGGCACAAAAGAAAAGTCAAAGAGGAATGAAAAGAAAGGAAGCTGGGAATCTGACCTATTTCATGTTTAAATCTAACATGGCCATCAGGCAAAGAGGTCAGACCAGCTCTGCTGAGCTTTGGTGACTAGCGTTGCCCATGCCATGCTCCATAAGGGAAAGCCAATTACCTCCTGTCCAATAACATGATTTCTGCTTCAACAAATTCTTTGTGGGGAAGAGTAGCCAGAAGCCTGAATGTGTGTCTGGATGAAAGGTCACCGTGGCCTTTGGTGTGTACACAGCCACGGACAGAAGAGGAGGAGAACGCTCTTGGTGTTCAGCACCTGCTTGGGAACCATCAAGGGTGCTGATGCAAAGGAAAGTTATAAGACTTAGCACATTGATGCCCATCTTTGCCCTGTGAATGCCTCTCTGGGGACAAACATTTATCTCCTCCTGGCAGTGTTGACAGGCCCAAGTCCAAAGAGATACTAATCTGCCTGGCATTCCAATCGCCCATCAGATTGCTTTCCTTATCTTGAAGTCCAGCCAGCTATACCTATCTCCATCCCTACCTTTTTGCCTGCAGACAAATGACACTCCTGCTGGTCCTCTTGTGAGGGACGCTGACATTGTCCTTCATGTTGTTCAGACCTGAAAAGTCATCACTGGGACAAACAGCTGGACAACGAAGGCTTTCCATCTAACCCCTGGGAAGTGGTGCAGGCAATTTATGGCGCTAGTAAAACAGGTGGTTGAAAACTGAACATCTCCAAAGAATACCACGCTCACTGCCAGAGAGAGAGAACTTTTTGATAACAGTGTTTGTGAGGGTTCGACTTGTGCTTTAGAAACAGCTAGCCAAGGATTCAAACTTTCTGTAAAGGTCATTCTCTAGGGGAGCTGGCAGGTGAGGTAAGTTCTCTATTCAAAACAAACTCTGCACAAATGAATAGGATTAACATTTCAATATCTCCAAAAAATTGTTCTAGAGAAAAAGAAATGTAACAGTTCTCAATTCGTCATCCAGGGAAGATCTAAGGAGTTCCAGTTGCTAGCCATCTGCTGGGCTAAAAAAAAAGCACATGTCCCTTTCCTCTGTGGCTGTCTTTGTATTTTGTTCCTTGATCTTGGGTGCATGGGAAGCTGAGGGATCTTAAGGAGAGACGATGACACTGTATTTTCAGTCTCATTTCTGTTGTCATAGAAACCCCTATAGTTTCTGAATACGTCTCAAAACACCTCTATCTGCCTCTTGATCTCCTAGCAGTGAAGTTCAGGAAGGATAAGCTTCCCCCTTCTTGGTTTTTTACTGCTTCAGCTGGGAGTGTTCCTTGATCTACCTCCTGAGCTGCACGTAGCTCCCCTTGAGTTCTCAGCACACAGAAAAGGCTGTTTTCAAAATAGAGCCATTTGTAAAGGAAGTTTTGCCTTTGAGACACAGATCTACTGAATTCTGTACCCGCACTTTTCAGTGGATGCTTTCAGTTGGAAGTATGAGCGATTGTATCTGAGTGTAAGTCATTTGTGTGCTGACATACACACTCCTGAAAGTAAGAGAATATAGTGAAAGTACATTTGCAACCCCAACTCTATGGTGTAAGGACAGATACAGGGAAAATTAAGCATGTTTCAGAGGGACAGTCCGAATTCAATAGAAGCTATGGTTTGAACTAAGCTAGAGAAAACTGTAGAACTATCCAACTGGATTTCTGAAATTAAATCAAAGAGGAGGGACAAGAGAGGGGACTGCACTCTAGCTCTGTAGGATTGGAACTGGAGACTTGTATTTGGGGAAGCATACAAGAAAGGCCAGAAAAATGAGCATATTTGTTTACGCCCATAAAGCAGGTTGAAAGAGTCATGAGCAAAGCTTCTTTACATCATAACACACATTCAAGCTGAGGAAATATCTTCTGACATTGCTCTTAACCAACCCGAGGGGTCACATCTGCTCGCCAAGACTTCAATGAGGCCTTCCTCATGCCAACAAAATGAATGTTACACATTTTATTTCTTTGCCTTTGAAAGATTCTCTCTAGGAAGTTTTAGTTCCCTGTCTCTCCCCAATAAACAGAAAGAAAGACAGCACTTGGGAATTTAAACTATCACCCATTTAAATCAGAATGACCTTCCCTCATTCAAAAGCCTGTACGGGCTGTTAATATAAATGCTTGTTAACAGTTTATTAGGAAGTCGTGTGCAGAAATGAAATGGGAAAGGCACCGCATCTTCTGTGGGAATAAAGTATAATAAAGTACAGGTTTTAAATAACTTACAATTTCTTTAAAAGTGACCTGGGTCGAGGAGGTTGGGATTTGTTTGTTTTCAGACCCAGTAGAAAGCCTTCAGGCCCTGGACTCCTCAAATTAAAATCAGACCCAAACCCAAGCCAATTGTTTCTTCTGATTTGCTGCCCTCAGAGTTGGAGTGTAATTTCTCTTTGCCGGGCTCTGAACCTGGGGAGCCCATCTTGGGAGCAGCTATCAGTGCATGAACCAAGTGAAGGGCCCTCTGCTTTTCGGTAGGAGAGTCAGCCATGTGGGGATCCGGCGGCTCTTCAGAGCGCAGCCTGAGTGGGTGCAGTCTAAACACCAGGCTGTTTGCTTTTTGTTCTGGAACTGTTGAGCACAGAGGTAAACTGCTTAATCATGTTTGCCTGCTCAGAATACCATGGGCAAGAGAACCTGATTAAGAGGCCGGTGGCCTGCATAGAAACAAACATCTGATAAGCATGCATCCCTCACAAATCACAAGGCTGCCTATCTGCTGCTGAACAAACTCAAGGTCAGTCTGTCTCTCTCTCTCTCTCTCTCTCTCTCTCTCTCTCTCTCCCCTAATGGCCTAATTTTTGGCTTATTCTTAATTCAAAGTAGGTAGACACTAGACAGCTCATAAGAAAGGAACGGTAACCCCTTAATACAGACTTTTCTGACATTTGATCTAGCCTACCATGCCAATGTTAACTCCATTTAATTTAATTGCTTTGGTTTATATTCTTCTGAAAAACACAAAGGAGGAAGGTTATTAGAGCATAAGTGCCCCAGGCTTGGGAACAGAAAGAGCACTTTTCACTCACTCCCTGTCTTGTAATATTAGAAAATGTTTCCTGAGAGTAAGAGATGGGCACAGTCAACCCATAAAATGAACTGAGTAATTGGTTGGTAGTAAAACACCGTGATGAACTTGAGCTGTGCAGGATCTGCTGGTCTGGCCCTGCATATTCTCTGCTTTAAGGTCGATGCACCTGGGGTTTAGCAGGGGTTTAGCACAAGGATCTCCTGGCATCAAAGATAACAGAGTAAAGCATGGCAGAGTGGAAGGATGAACCAGAATTAATTACCAACATGCAAGGGGAACGAAGCCCCTGAAGCCTGCAGGGGGCCCCACCTTCCCTCTCCTCGAAGCAGCCTTGGAAAGCTGTATGAGATCAGTGTGACCCAGATCCCCTCTTTTTGAAAAAAATTAAATTAATTGGGTCACATTGGTTAATAAAATTATATGGGTTTCAAGTGTTTGCAGCATTATTCACAGTGACCAAGACATAGAAACAACCTAAGTGTTCCTTAACAGATGAGTGGATAAAGATGTGGTACAATATTCAATGGAATACTACTCAGCCACAGAAAAGGTGAAATATTGCCATTTGCACACCGTATCCACTTTTAATGTGCTTTGTTTCTCAGAAAACAAACAACAACAAAACCACGTCAACTTTAGGGAAACGGCATGACCAAGACTACTGGGCCAAGATTCTCCTGGAAATCCCTGTTTGGCTGCTCCATGTTAGGGAACAACAGAAGGGGAAGCAACCTTTTTTTTCTTCCTTTCCCCCCAAATTATCAGGAAGTCAAAAAAGTATCTTAATCACTCACTCTGGCTTCCCCAGAGCTGCCTATTGGGAGACATCTTACTGACTCAGAAGGAATTCGAAGAAGCAACTTACTAGGACATTGTCCTCTGCCCTCAAGGCAGTATTTAAATGGGCGCACATGAAAGAATGTCATATTTAAAGCTTCCAGGAAAGATTCCACAACTTTATTCAGAAAACTGTCCCATAGTGTTTTAGTCATAACTCTGCTACATAAATTTCTCATGTTGTAGCTTAAGCCCATTTAGTGTTTTACTGTTTCAGCCTAGATAATCCTTTATATAAGAAATGTGGCAGATTAAAAAAAAAGATAACACCAACAGAATTTATTTTTATAGAGATGAGGATTGACTTTCAAATCCTCCTAGGAATCTATACTTTTATTCTCATTGAGGTGGCCCAGTGCTCAATACATGGTAGGCATTTCTGAAATGTTTTTTGTATGAATGGATTGTTCAACCATTCAAATAAACTTTCTGGAGGTTTTCCCCCCCTAAGTTGGTAGAAACAGGAAGAACAGGTTGAAGCTACGAAGAGACATCTTGGGGCTAAACTGATCACAACTGCCCAAAGCTGGACTAGCCTGCACTGTGGAATGAGTTCCATGTCAGTGGGGGTATTTTAAGAGTTATGTGGGGATCAGAAGAGTTGCTGAGCTAGATCTCAGTACCTTGAACTAGAATACAAGGCCAATCACAATTGTCTTTAAGGGGTATAGAAGAGACCAATCATAGCCAGGGGTTGGGGTGGTCCTCAGTCTTGGCTGCACATTGTAGCCATCTCAGATCTTAAACATATAGAGGCCTGAATCCCACCCCACAGGGGCTCTGATTTAAATGATCTAGGTGCAGCCTGGGCAAAAATATTTTTAACAGCCCCCCAACTACAGCCAAGAATAAGAAGCACTGAATTGGAAGAAATTGGAGAAACTTCAGCAAAGAAGGAAAAATTATGCCTGGGCCTAAAAGGTTGAACAATATTTGAATACATTGAGAAAGAGAGGCATTCTTGGCATAACCCGGTATATGTTTGATAAATACACATTTTACAGCATCCATAAATGAATCCATAGAGAAAGTTCATGGGCATTTTGTTTTTAGATATAAATTCCAATTTATTTCTGTACTCAATAAATATTTTCCACATATTTGCCGCTCATAGTTACTTTTGTCCTCAGCCCAGCAATGTGTAGAGTAGAAGGGTTAAACAAAAGGGTGGGTGGCTGATGTTTTTGAAAAGCAAAAGGTCAATTCAATTGTAAAGGGTTTGTAAAAATCTTCTCAATGGAACCAAAGAAGATGGCATTCAAACTTGGGCACATGAAAGGTGAAAGTAATAATAGCCACAAGAGGGTCTTTATTTTGTAATTAACTTAATAGTGTAAATTAAGTCTACCAAACCAAGCACTCAATAGCCAGTCATTGCATCTATCTGGTTTATATCTATGCCGTCTTCTCTGAAAGAAAGACTGAATCAAATATTTCTTTCCCAACTTGCCACGTACAGTGTCTGCTTACTAACACACTAATTAGGGTGTGAATTGGTGATAAAGCAAACTTGCATTAACCATTAGGAGAGTTATGCTACATGGAAGTAATTATTCTTTGTAAAAAACAATCATTGCACAAGAGTTGCAAAATATTCTTCTGAAATGATAGATAATAAATCAAATGGGCATGATTAATGCCAGTACAGGAAAATCTGCAGAGGTGCTTTTGGTTGCAATAATTTCTTGTCAGCATAAATCTGCTAAAAAGAGGTTGTAGAGAAAGGGAAGCTATGCATATTCAGGAACCGAGTAAGTCCATTTCTAAACACAGTTCTGTGTTTCTGCACATGAAATAGAGTAAATTCCCACTTGGGTAAAGCTTTACTCTCACGCGTCTCCATTGAGGCCAGTTGGATGGCCACAGAGGTTAAAGCACATGCTATGGATACCCCACCCCAACAGTCTCCGGGCCCACCCCTGGGTTTACCCGCAATCTTGTTAAAGGGAACCTATTTGTGTCTGTCCTCTGTTTTTCTGCTCTAGGGCTTCCTCTAGCACTAAAAGCCTACTAGGAGGGAATCCTGAAAATGCCAGGGATATAATGGCCCTCCTCCCCCACCGTAACTTTCAACCAATGAGAAAAAGAGACAATGGGTAAACATCTGAGCCTTTAGTGGGACAGTTCTGAAGCACATTCTACAAAGCTGCTCAAGAAATCCCCAGCAGGACTGAGGCCCGTTGCCCCTAGAAATTACACACATCTTAATGCACCCTTCATTGTTTTTTGGGTGTTTTTTTTTTTTTTTTTTGCTTTTCCCCTTCTTTCTCCCTCTTAACCACACATTGGCTTCCTGGAATCGCCTATGAAATAAACTACTTGCACCCAATTCTTTATTATAGGGTCTACTTTTGAAGACTCAGACTAAGAACCAAGCATCTAATTTTTCATTATCTTGCTAGTTTAATCAGGGAAATAGTGATGTTTTGAGAATATTAGTAGTTGCTCAATAAATGATAAAGAATGGATAGACGAATGGGTGGATGGATAGACAAACCTGAGTGTGTTACTGGGGGAAATAGTTAAAATAATAAGGTTAATACTGGAGCCATGGGAAATAATAACATTTGAGGGAAGGAAAGAAATAGGACTTGAAGAAGGAGACCAAAGTGTTCCCAGTGGCCAGGTTCTAGAATCTAGTTGAATGATTCTGATGGAAGAGCTATGCCAGTGTAGGGATGAAAAGGAGGTATTTTATGGGGGACAAGCAGACCATGTGTTTAACGGTATAGCCACTGGAGATTCAAGTTCATATTTCACACTGCTTACTTATACTTCTTTGCATCATACCCTTAACTATTTCAATTTAATGCGTTACTTTTAACCTGCAGCTTTGAATTCTGATTTCCAGAGAGATGACATAAATATCAAGCAAGGATAGTACAGAAGCCAAGGGAAGAAAGATTATCAGGAAGTCAACCTGGTTAAGCGTGCCCTGTGCCACTGAGTGTCCTGGTAAGATCTTGACTGAGAAGTCCTTATCCCTGCAGCTGAGTCCAGGCTACGATGGCTTTAGCACCCAGTGGCAAAGGCTCATGGAGATGTGGTGGAACAGTTTGCAGCATGCTACCTTCTACTTACTTCTGCCTCAAGGAAGGAGGAACTGTTTGGGTAAAGGCAGCTCTTCCAACTCACCTTTCCCTACCGGGAATTCCTTCTAAGACATATGGGCATGGACTGAGGGGAGGGGTCAATGATAAGGAGTGGTCTTAATTGCATGGTTCTGCCACTACCCTAATTTTGAAGGTTAGCTAATATTATGGGATACAGCACCCAATCAGGTACCCAAGCACTGTCTGTGACTTGGACACTGAGCCCTCTGCACACCATGGTGGTCAAAGAAACTGGCTCTTGAAGCATACTGTGATTCACATTAAGTATTCACTTAAGAGGAGTTTCTGCACTAGAGGTAGAGTTAACATTGTCACAGATAAGCAGGATCATTATATTCCAGCAGAAAAGAATAAAATATTCAAAAGCCTTTCAAGTTCAGAGAGATGTTGATTTTAAAGTTGTAATATATGTTTGCTTCTTTCTACACAAAACAAAACTTGATTACAGAGGGTCATGAAAAACAGGAAGACAATGAATTATCCCAGCCTCATAGTTTGGACACAAGTTAATCAAAGAGTTTCGAGCTTCATTGGGCAGCTCAGGCTGAGTATATGGGATTCACAGCAGTTTATCCCCTTCCAAAAAGGAAAAGAGAAACATATTAGTGAGTTAATCCTTGCTGTCTGATGGCCTCCCAACTGTCCGAATCACAGGCTGCTGAGCAAACAGGTTTAAAGGCTCTGTTTGCAAAAAGCATTTTGGTTATCATACAAAGTTTTTTCTCCCCTAAACCCACTACTTATGTCATCTTGTAAAACAGACAGTTGGGAAACTATGAGGGTTTGAGCCTGGTTAGGAAGAATGGGTTGTCATAGTTACTGTTTTATAAATATGGGCTTGGACCAATTCCAATGCTGATCATACTAAGGAAACATCTCTCTAATTAGATGGCCAGAGAATTAAAGTTACATTCTCTGTGTTGTCACAGAAGAATAACAAAGGTCTCTGAAATTCAAAATGTTAATTTCACTTGAAAAGATGATTTTAAAAAGCTGTTAAAAGTATATAATATTACACAGATTTCTTTAAGTAGTGGCCTAGAAATGATAGAGAAGAAATCCCAAATCAAAGTTGTTACTTCAATGTCCCCGCCCTGTCTATTTACTTTCTCATACTTCCACGCATGAGAAAAGTTATGACTTTCATTATGAAGGACTATCACAATAAACTAAGATACACAAGACCAGTAATCTCAGATTGCTTATTCCATTATTTTGAGATAAGACATCAAATTTCTATAGAAAATGTTTCTGAGAATGAAGGCGAACATTGACAGTTTAATTTGGGGGTGTCGGGGTAGATGTCTTTTCAATACAGCAAAGGAGCTACAATGCAATCTCATGGATGGGAGAGGCCCCTGGAGCTCAAGCCAACAGTTTCCTGTTTGACCACATCTCCCCATGTTGAGCATGTTAACTCCGACCTCAAAACTGGTCCAAACTCAGGAGTCATAACAGGTCTTCAATATCTTCTTGTGGAATGATGAACAACTAAAAGTTGATCTGACCACATGGGATGGCTTAAAAGCAGACAAGAAAACAATAGGTATATCAATAGTCCATTCTTCACTTGCAGTGGAACAATGACAGAAAGTGGAAAGGCATTAGATTCCAGAAGCTGAGTAATAAATGAAACTACTCTATTTTCCAATTTGTGAAGTTTGTTGTTTCCTTCAGCCCAGCACTAGATAGAAATCAACGGTATCAGTGGTAACCTGTCAAACTATCTTACAGCAAATCAAGGGCATAACCTCCACTGGGAGGAAAATAGGTCCATACTCCACACTCGTGATAACAAGGAGAGATAAGTGAGAGACATATTGGAAAAGTGAACAGAAAAGGAGATTTAAATCAAATAGCCTGGCTCCAAGTCCCACCTGCCCCTGAGCAGCTAGGTGCTTGTATAGACTTGCTGAGCCCCTGGTTGCTTTATCTGTAAAATGGAATTCATAGTAACACTTACTTGAGAGGGCTGGGTAAGATTCAAATGATGTGTGGGGTAACCGCTTTATAAACAATGAAACAAAACCAGAAATTCCAGAGTGAGTTTTGCTCCTTACTGCCAGCTGTGTTAGTTTGCGAGGGCTGCCATCAAAAACAAAAATACTATGGACAAGGGTTAAACAACAGGAATCTATTATTTCATACTTGGGGAGGCTGCATGTCCAAGATCAAGGTATTAGCAAGTTTGGTTTCTCCTGAGGCCAATCCCCTTGGCTTGCAAGTGGCCCGGTTACCTTCTATCCTTCACCTGGTTGTTCCTCTGTGCATGTGCATCCCTGGTGTCTCTGTGTGCCCAAATTTCTTCCAAATTTATTTTTTTTAAATAAAGAGATCAGTCATATTAGATTAGGGCCCATCCTAAGGACCTCATTTTAACTTAGTCACCTCTTTTATGGCCCCATCTCCAAATACAGCCACCTTCTCAGGTACTGGGAGTTAGGGCTTCAATGTACGAATTTTGGAGGAACAGAATTTAGCCAATAATACCAACTAAATATAGGTTTCAATATAAAAATGTGGCGAGGGAATGACATACTGAAACCATGCTGAAGGCAGAAATGCTGACTAATTAGCAGAATGCTAGAGCTAAATTATAGCACTTGCAGAGAACAATATATTATAATTGTTAAGAAAACAAGTCCATTACCAAATAACACATTTATTTATACTGATGGCCTCACAACATTAACAACTAAATGGAGTAGCTAATGGACTTTAGATCATAAGAAATGATGCCTATAGCAGCTCCTTTCCTTGGCCACCAGAACACATCCTTCAATTTAATAGGACTCAGTGAAGAAAGTGCCACTGCTTCCTTAGATTGCTAAATGGTCTATGCCCAACCCCCAATTTTTTTCATTAAACATTTTCAAGTTATTTTAGACAACTATCAATTACTTGCCTGGAATTATATTAACTGTCATCATAGACAATAACAAATATATCTAGATAATGTTTATTGACAGCTTTTCACATGGCAGGCATTAATCTAATTGTTTTATATTTATTATCTTGACTTATCCTCATATAACCCAATTGTTATTATCCCAATTTTAATGTAGAGATACTAAAGCTCAGAGAAGTCAATAGCCTACCCATTTGGGTCAGTGAAGAGCTAAAATTCAAACCCAGCTCTAATTCCAGAGCCTATATTCTTAATTGTTACTCATGTGACCTTCCTATCTTAACCTTAACTGGACTTCTAAGTTTATTCCATTGCTAAAGTGATTATTTCTAAAAATTAACCCACACCAAAATCAAAGAAAATCTGCACAGAAGTGATATTAAAGCATGTAAGGTTACCTCTATCTAATTAGAAAAATCCAGTTCTCTTGGGAATCTCTCAAATTATAGTATTCTCAATTTCCTAAAATTCTTTTCCAGGTCACCCAAGAATACCTCCTAGAGGCAGCACAGTTTGAGGGCTTAAAACTGGGTTAAAACTAGGGAATGTGAGATTCTAGTTTGCCCAACATTATCACTTAACTTCTCAAATGGTGCCTGAGCAACTATAAAGTACTCAGAGGTTGCAGTACCTATTATAGTTACCATGGCAAACAGTGCTGTTCACTTACCCTTAGATTCAGTAAGCACGTACTGAGTATGCCTAGCAGAGCCAGGTTGGGGCAAGGCTCATAGAGCACACACATTAGTTAGGTGTGGTCTCTGCCCTCAACAGGCTCATCGTGTGGAGGAAAAAAGAACAGATGTATAGAGTATGGCATGTGCCCTGCCAGAGATACAGTCAGAATGCTGTGGAAGCTGAGAACAACGTAGCTTACTTTTCTTGGAGGATCCAGAGGTACCAGCTCCAAAGAAGTAACATGAGTTGGGTCTCGTGTGGGTCACAGAAAATGTAGACCAGACATGAAACGTCTTGTTTAAGTTGGGAGCCCCTTTTCTCTTCACAATCACCCCTCTCAGCCCAAGAAACACAAATGCTAACTCCATCCTTGATGAATTTAAAGACTTCTGTAACCCTGAACCACCTTAAGTGAAGGTAAAGCAAATATAGGGATTCTTACTGATGTGGCAGAGTAAAGCAAGAGGACCCTATGTGCCTGCAGAGGGTGTACCTAAGAGAAACAAGCTGCATTACTGCGGAGGACCTCAGGGAGGCACAGGAACCAGAGGTACCAGCTCCCTCTGAAGCAGGGGTGAGATAAATAGTTGAAAGCAGAAAGTGTGCTTGAAACTACTGTATGCATACCCTACGTCCCTACTCCCTTCATGCCCACTCAAGCAACTGCAACCACATTCTTCCAGCAAATAGGAGTATAAGTCTCATAGAAGGTAACTCAGAAAGGATTGGGACTCAGTGACCTGGGCATAGTGGAAGGCAGGGTGAGGCACTAATCTGAGAACAGGGAGATTAGGTGAAAGCCTACATATAAAACAATGAGACCCCTCTCCCTCCCGTCTCCTTTCCCATCTATTCTCCAGATAGAAGCCTTATTCGTGGCTCTGCATGCTTATTCCCGATGAAGTAGCACAGGGAACAGAGTGTCCTGGAGACGAGAAGGAGAGGTAAGAGAATTGAAAACGAATATGTTCGATCACACGGGGAAAAAAATGTTGTAGGATTGGAGAGAGGACTAGTGAAGTAATTATTAATTCCAGGATTTAAAAAATAACAAAGTAAATAATGTAAACACTGGATATTGATTTAATTTAAAAATTGTGAAATAACGATATCAGAAAGAAATGAGTTGGGGAAAGAGCTAAAATAAAGCTAAATCCTCATCTACAATAACAGGAAACCAATGGATATTGTTTAGAATTGATGTCTCAAGAGATAGCTACAAAGGTTATTATTTAGATATCTAGATTTAAACAGCTTGCTTTTTAAAGGAAGGATCAGAGTTGGAGACAGCAGTATGAATTCATGTTTAGCTTAATATAGATACATATGGTTACATATACAAATATTTATAAATATGTGTCTATAAGTGAGTTAGTATACAAACATATACCTCCTTGCTCTGGCAGTTGAGAGGACGTAGAAGCAATGTCACCCAGTAGTCAGAAGCATACTTAGTTCCAGATCTTGGTTTTTAATGCCACCCCCAATAAAAAGAACTTAGGGATCTTTGGAGAAATGAACTGGAATAGAAAATATTCAAAATAAGCTTAGAGCACCTTGCAGTGCCAGAAAGCAAGGAAGTGCTAAAACACACACACACACACACACACACACACACACACACACACACACAATGATGTGAGTATGTTAAATAACTCGTGTGGCTCAAGAAATTTTAAAACATGCAATACCTGACTGATTTCTTTTCCCTTAGATTGTCAAATTAAAAAATGACAGCCCTGGACGGAATTGCTCAGGCCACATACCGAATGGGCCACAGGTTCAATTCCCAGTCAAGGGCAAGTACAGGGTTGCAGGTTTGATCCCCGGCACCAGCTGGAGCCCATGGCACAGGCAACCAATTGATTTGTCTTTCTTGCAACACTCTCTCTCTCTCTCTCTTTCCCTTCCTCCCTCCCTCCCTCCCTCCTTCTCCATATCACTCACTCCGTCCCTTCCACTCTCTCTAAACTATCCTTGAGTAAGGATTAACAACAACAAAAAACAACAACAACAAAAATGACAACAGCCAACTCAACAATAGCCGCTCAGTGTGAATGAATCAAAATTATACTTCTTTTTTTGGTCAGATCAGCAAAAGGTATATTTTTTGGAGTGCTGCATAATTTTAATAATTAGTTTATATGTGCCATGAGATGAAAAAGGTTGAAAATCTCTGTGTTAAAGGGACAACCGGGCTTCATAAAGGATGGGAAGCAGGCAGCTTGAAAGCAGGCAACAAGATCTCCTGCCTTCTCTTCAGATGAACTCGCTTGAGAGCATTCAGTTCTAGCATTCTAGAGGGATCTTGTTCAAAGCTCAAATGATCAGATCAGAGACAAAGTCTGGGTGGCCTCATTTGAATCATGTGACCACCTCCAGGAAGAATACAGCAGACTCTCTTAATTGTATGCATGAAAACGGAAGAGTAAAATTTGCCTTACAGTGCTATTTCCAGAAGCAAAGAAAGCAGCTGCTGGGTAGGCCCAAACACCAGCTGTCCACTCTAGCTGTTCCTTCAAGAAACTTACAATCCAAAGGAAAGGTAGAGGCAAGCAGGATATTTGGACCCGAGCATGCAGACATAGAAGACAGAGATGGCACATTACAAAGCAAAGAAGTGGGAATCTCAAGAATGAATCTCCCGGGTCTGTCCTTAGTACTGAGAGCATGGTGTTGGAGTCAGACAACTGTGAGTTCCTATGGAGAAGGAGCCATCAATAAGAAATAAATATGGAGAAACTCAAACAAATGAGGTCATCAATGAAGAGAGTAGCCCATTTGGTCTTCGAGGGTGGTGTGTTTTATTTTCTCTTTTGCAAATTTTATTTTTAGAGTAAAATTTGTTTTTAGAATATGCACAAATCCATGAATGAAAAAAGAAAGCATATGTTCAGTTGTAGGCATGCTTCCAATGACCAGCTCTAGCTATTTTGGTGTCAGCATTGCTGCTGCAGACTTCTAGGCACACACTGTGCATGCTTCCAGAGTAGGAAGCTAAAGACGCTTCAGGGAGCTCCTCCCCACCTCTCCCATATGCAAAGAGCCTTGGACACAGGACAGATACTGAAAAGGAACCTTCCTAAGACCTTAACTCTTAAAAACCTAGGTCCTTATAGTGGCAGGACAGAAAGGGCTTTTGCAGGCATCAGTTACCATTGGTCACGCCAGGGCTAAGGACCACTCAACAGTTCCCTGGCTCTTTAGTTCCTCTCCTCTTCTATGTCATGTGAGACAGGTAAAGCGGATAACCCAAGAAACCACCCTCCTGTGTCATATCCATCTTTTCTGGTAACTTAGAAGAATTCCTTCTGATTATTTCATCAATGATTTCAATGCCAGAGAGCATGCTACAGTAATTTTCCCCATTTTTGATGGCACAATAGACCATAATTGGCAAAAATCCATCCCACAACTCAGTCTCTAACCTATGATTTAGGTTTACATCAACAAATTCCTCCAAATTGCTAAGCGTTATTCCATCGGAACAATCGCCTTATTCCCGGCATTTTAGCATGCCAGTTCCTGTTCCATTCTTTGGAGTCAGGACCATTTATGGCTGGTCCAAGTCAGTAAATCCGGGTTGAAATTAGCCTGGTGGTTTCTGACCAAAAAAATCCCTTACTATAATTTTAAAATGAATCATCCCAAAATGATAAAGCAGGACTAGAGCTATGTTCCTCTCACTGAAATCTAAGAAGTTTAATGAAAAGAAAAATGCCAAAGCTGTAGAGAAAATTACTATTACAAAAATTGTATTTCAGATTTCTGAGCACAAATCAGTTATATTTCCTAAGCCTGTTCAAACGATAGATAAAATGCCACCCAACCTCACAGTGTTCACATCTATTAATTCCCTACTCCCAACACTCACTGAACGTCCCTGGAACTCTATGCCAGCTCAGTTCTTTTCTTTCCAGTCTTACTACCATTGCTATAAATGGCTCTGTGATGGAGGCATTCAAGAAATTAATCAAAACTCTTTTTTTCTCATATCTAGGCTGTTGTGAGTAACTACTGCTGCCTTTTTATACCCATAAAGTCCTTGGGATGCTGTCTCTTTAAAAAAAAAACTAATCATAACAGCATAAAACAATCAAAACCCTCAAACCCAAAGAGAGGTGAAGCTTCCTTAGGACACAATGAAGGTACTCAATAAATGTTTGTCAAGTAAATTTATAAATGAAAGTATAAGCAGCACTAATGTAATTTGTCTCTTGAAAAGCAACTAAATTTCTTTTGGCCATGTACTCCAACTTACCACCACGGTCCCACAACACACGGAACAATTAGATAGAGAAGCTTGAACATAATCAAAGGAATAGGAATTGTTTTCTTTAAAAGCCATTTATAATCACTTTGTAAACCTAACATGTAATTAGGAAGCATTGTTTTGCAATTTCTTTTCAGTGGTGTTCAAGGTAATCATGTGGGTGTATATGTAGGAAAGTAATAGTTGAGAAGTAAATGGCCATCATATTGTCATTTTGTAAAGTTGAGAAGTAAATGACCATAATATTGTTATTTTGTAAAGTTTTCAGCAATCAGCAAGACTTTGAACTGAATAATAATAATTTATAAATAGCTGACCACAAAAACAACGTACCTAAATTGCCCTTTTGAAATTTTAGCTGGTGAGGAATTCTTCTGAGAGAAGAGAAATGGAACATTTACAAAATAAAATGTACTCTCCATCCTGAAATTACAAGGTGGAGTCTTGGCTAGAAAGGGAATAGAAAAGTATCATCTCAAAAGCTTGAAAGCTTATAATGGGTGGGGGTCCAAAACACCGAATTGAGAGCGGACATCCAATCCATTTAACTTTCTCTTCTGACACCGCACACATGCCCTTTCTCCTTGCAAGAGTAGGGTTATCAAAGCTCTTTGCCTCTAACTTTTATTTGGAATGAATTTAGCAAAAAGCAAGGGACCATATGTGTTATGAGCATTTTCTAACATGCTGTCAGCCCCAGCAGCAGTGTGGACAATGGCCTATGTGTAAGGCACATCTGGAGCTACATGGGGTTGCCTGATTGTCCTGCTCAGTGCTTTTGTACATTTAGTAGAATCTGCAGCAGGGTTTACTACAGAGTCCTCTTCATTCTAAAAAATAGCAGTACCGCCCGGCCAGCAAGGCTCAGTAGTTGAGCACTGACCTATGAACCAGCAGGTCATGGTTCGATTCCCGGTCAGGGCAATGCCCGGGTTGCAGGCTTGATCCCCAGTGTGGGGTGTGCTGGAGGCAGCCAATCAATGCTTCTCTCTCATCATTGATGTTTCTCTCTCTCTCTCCCTCTCCCTTCCTCTCTGAAATCAATAAAAAAAATATTTAAAAAAATAGTGGTACCTCTTCCCCAAGAATATCATTTCTTAAGTTTCTCATTTCTAAGAGAAGAGGGTGGATGCATATCAATGTGCATGAGCTTGTGGAGTGGTGGGAGGAGAGGAACAGGAGAAAGCAGAGGAGAAGACAGTAGGTCCTGGCCCCGCCCACATCGCGGATGTCGAGATAACCGGAGTGTCTGTGTGTGGCCCGTCCTGCACAGTCTCACCAACGTGCTTCTGTTCCACTGCCTTTCCTCACACAGGGAGCAAAACAGCCCCATTACAGATTAACCAAAGGAAGTTTCAAAGGACAGCAGATGGGATCATTCTATGCAGCGAAGGCAGATTTGATCTTTGAGACTAAAGATGCTAAGCCTACAGCAACATAACTGGGTTGTTTCTCTTAATATTCCTTCGAGGTAGGTCCAATTCTACCATTTCCTTCAAAGAACTGGCAAAGCCATTCACATTCCTTTTTTTAAGCATTATTTCTATAAAACTCTCAAAAACCTATATAAAGTCATGCATTTGGCTAGCACATGCCTGATTTAATACTATTACAAAAATAACCTGTTTATATACTCCCGAGTCCTCAAAGCCAGTCTTATCTTTTAATGTACTTTTTAATAAGCATTTTGGTCATTATTATTATACTGGAACTTTGAGAGTTTTCTGATATTAAAAGGCTAGATTAAAACAAACAATATGCTCACAGAGATGTACTTGGCACATAGAGGAGATTTTCCCATTGATATGCAAGAGAATAGGAAGAATGCCTTGCTCACAGTGAAAGAATAAGAAATGAGAGTAACCTGAAGTGAAAATTCACTGATGTCATAAGACTTGACTTCCAAAGTACAGTACAAAGCTTTAAAAAATACTATTTTTTTCCCTCTCTCAATAAAATGAGTGCACTTCCCATGTTAAAAGAATCCTGGAAGACATTTTCTAGCTAAAGCTTCCTAATGAGGAAAAAAACATCGCATGAATTTCTCATCTGGTTCTGAGGAGGGAGATCAGGCAAAATGTTGTTCTTGAATTAGAGCACTTTGCATATGGCAGCTCATTTGATCCTCATAGAACTAGCAGGTAAGTGGGTACCATTATTGTCAGTTAACAGATGGGGGAAGGGAGGCTCGGAGAACTGATCTGCAGTCACACAGTTCAGCTGCAGGGCCAGGGCTCCACCCCAGGACAGGCTGCCTCTACAGCCCATGCTATCACCTTCTGAATAATGCTGCCCCCGTGCTACTTTATAAACCTGGGTTCAGTAAAATTTCCACAGAAACAGCAGAAATGATGGGAAATCAGACCCAATCAGGTTACATAGGAAAACCTCAGAATGTCAATATTTACATTTTTTAAATTTGCATGATTTCCTACACATGGTCAATAGGAGGGTTTCTGAGATTTAAAAGAGTTAGTTTTATTGCCAGAAAGGACTACTTTTCAGTAAGCCTGCTAAGTGGGCCTAGATGGCTCCATGATAGCATGGTGGGAGAGGTGTGGGCCTTAACATAAGAGACCGAAAGCACGTGACACTTCGCAATGCCCTTATGACCAAGAATCACTAACCACAGGTTCGGCGCAAACACATGGCTTGGGCCAGGGGGATGCACAGGGGGCCCTCATTTGAATTGGGCACAGGGACCAAAAGGCAAGCACCAGGCCCACACTCCTCTCACTGAGCTCGCAGATGCCCATCGAGAACATGTACCAGCTTGACCCTTACTGGCCTGCACCTGAACTTGGCAGGAATGAATAAATGACTTAGATCAGTGGTTCTCAACCTTCTGGTCCTTTAAATACAGTTCCTCCTGTTGTGACCCAACCATAAAATTATTTTCGTTGCTACTTCATAACTGTAATGTTGCTACTGTTAAGAATTGTAATGTAAATATCTGATATGCAGGATGGTCTTAGGTGACCCCTGTGAAAGGGTCGTTTGACCGCCAAAGGGGTCGAGACCCACAGGTTGAGAACCACTGAATTACATGATCTCATTTATGAACCACATTTTTAAAAATATATTTTTATTGATTTCAGAGAGGAAGGGAGAGGGAGAGAGAGATAGAAACATCAATGATGAGAGAGAATAATTGATCAGCTGCCTCTTGCACGCTCCCTACTAGGGACTGAACCGCAACCCAGGCATGTGTCCTTGACTGGAATCAAACCTGGGACCCTTCAGTCTGCAGGCCGATGCTCTGTCCACTGAGCCAAACTGGCTAGGGCTGAAGCACATTTCTGAACCAGGAAACTAATCATTCATGGGTTGGAGAAAGGCTTTCTCTGAAATTATTTTGTACATTTTTGTTTTGGTTGGTTTTGGAACTTGCAATGGAAATCTGTCCCTGCCTCTACTCATTACTTACCCAGGGGATCCTTCTGGTGGCTAGAAGGCACATGTGTCACTAAAATATTGCTACGATTCAAGAAAACTGTTTTGTTCTTGTAGCATCCGCATCCTGAAAAATCTTAACCACAGCTACCAAGTGATAGGTAAGAATATTGGTTCCTGTGTTTCATCCCTCCGTCCTCTCCTACATCTGCTGGCCTAATAGCGAGAGGCCACTTAGAACAGAATGAAGCCCACACATTGGAGTCTCTCAGACTTAAGCTCAAGTCCTCACTCAGTCTTCAGTGTGATCTCAACAAGGTACTGGGCCATTCAGAGTTTCAGTTGCCCCAACTTTAAAATAGAAGTAATGATCTATAATAATAAAAGTGTAATATGCTAATTAGACTGAATGACCTTCTGGATGAAGCCAGGGCTTCAAGAGAAGCCCGGGTCCCGGGTGCCAGAAGGAAGCCAGTACCGAAAGCCGAGGGAAGGAAGGCCTACTCTTGCACGAATTTCGTGCATCGGGCCTCTAGTACTATTATAACATGATTTCACCAACTGCATATTAAATGACAATATACTTTTTATACATAAAAGCACTTTACTGATAAAAAGCATTATACAAATGATAATTATTAAGGTTATTATTGTACAAAAGTACAATGGTTGATGAGGATAGAGAAAGTTAGCAACAGGTCTAGCTATGCCTCAGTTAGAAAAAGTCCTAGAATACATTGGTTTTAGAAAATATGACTTCCAGCTCCAGGCCTGCCATTAACTAGATGCCCAATATTGAGCAAGGTACTTAACCTCTTAGACCAATATTTCTTCATCTATCATAAACATGAATAGAAATAAGAGAAGAAAACCATGGGCCACACAATGGGGTAGGATTTACATTTTAATCTCATTTAATCCAAACAGCAGATTTCATGAGAAGTGTTGTGATATCCACTGTGACTGATGAGAACTAAGACGCTGATTCAGTGATGAGAAGGCACAGCACACAGCGGTGGCTCAAAACTCAAACCCTGTTTTGCTGACTCCGAAGCTCCTGCTGAGCCTGATCCAGCACAAAGACAGGAGTCTCCATGGCTTGGAACTACATGATCTCTAAGAATTTCTTTTAATTCTAAAACATGAGCCTAAAACTTGATAAACTTCTCCCTCTTAATGAAAAAGGAAGTTAAATATCTCTCCCTTTTCCACATGACCTTCTCACAAATGTTCCCTTGTTTTTTAGGGATAGGCAGACTGGCTTCCAGTGGGACGATCAAAGTTCTTTAGAACTTCACTCCCAACTCTTCTCTGGGGGATGGATGTGACTCATGTTGTTGGGCTATTACAATTCATCCCTCTTCTCACAAAACACGGGCCAAAACAGCAGGACAATCGTAATTGGCTTTCAATACTGTGAGAAGGATCTGCCCACACATCCCACTCCCACTCCATGGACAGAAAAACACAGCTCGCTCTCTCGCTCTCTCTCTCTCAGAAAAATGCCGAATCTATAACATGATACTCTCATGGTAAGTACATGGAGAAGACACGGGAGAAAATCCCTGAGGAACTAACTCTCTCTGACCCACTGCCTGTGACAGAAGGAAAGCATTAGAGGAAGACTGCCTTGTGTTAAGTACAAGGCCTCCAACTCCATTTATGTCCACCGTTACTGATGTAATTGTGAATTCCTGCTGCATTTATAATTAAGAAAGAAACAGATGGGAATGCTTAGTATCAAGCATTGGGAGTAGCCATTAAACAATCTAGAATGCCAGCACTTGTATATGGTGTCAGAGGTTTAGTTTACTATAACAAAGTTTTATAACCATGGGAAAAGACACAAAGGCCATTTTCCCTCACAAACCCATTCACATCCCAGCTGTCCCCACACTGAAGGCACACTGCACATCACGGGCAGACTCCGGGACACATTCGGTGCTGGACATAAAAATAGGTCACATCTTGGTTTTATTATAAATTGCCATGACAAGTGGCAAAACATGACGTCCAAGGCAGAACATTCACCAAGCTATGGAGAGGCAGTGGGTGAGGCACTAGAGAACCACTAAAATCACTTAGGGGATGGGCAGGCTGAGGGTGGAGGGAAGAGTTCCAGAACACTGTGGGAACATGGCCGGCTGCCTAGACCTCCTGAGGAATGTAAGAGGCTATCAAACTGAGACATAAAAGTAAAACAAAAGAGCCCTTCCCCCCAAATACGTGTGTGTGTGTGTGTGTGTGTGTGTGTGTGTGTGTGTGTAAGACTGAAAAGAAAAATGGCTGCATAATTCTTCCAGTAAGACAAACTTTAATGACAATCTCAAGTAGCTGTTAGGAAAGTAATCTATAGCCTATTCTTCCACGCATACACATGAGTGTTTCTGCCTTTAGTAACCTGAGCTTCCTGAGCAATTTCTCAGCCCTCAACCTGCCTTGAGATTCTTCTTTGAAGTAATTTCATCTCACCTGAGTCACACACCAGTCTCCTAGGGATCCAATTCCCACGGCGGGAAGGTCACTCTAAACCAATGTGTCCATCCAGACAGCCGCTCTCACTAGTATTAACTTGCTTCCATTCTCCCTAACAGTGCCCGTCACCTGCCAACCTCCAGTCTAAGGCACTAATCTTGCAAGATGCGTGGAAGGAGAATGGCTTCCCTTTTAGAGCATCCTAAGGCAGCTAATTATAAGACATTCCAGTTATGAATAGTGCCATACATCACAAAATAATAAGGAACAAACTTTAAGAATTCAGAAATAAATTGTCCTGGTGAAACATTCTCTCCCCAAGTGAGGGGAAGGAGGGAGAGAGGGAGGGAGGGAGGGAGGAAGGGAGGGAGGGAGGGAGGGAGGGAGGGAGGGAGGGAGGGAGGGAGAAACTAAGGATGTAGGATAGTATAAAGAGAGTGCAGGTGGAGACTTAAGAACCATCAGTAAAAATGTTGAAAATCTGTGAACTCATTTTCTGCCTGGATGATCTTTAAGAAAATATTCTTAATTTTCAGAGCCTTCCATTATGTGACAATAGTCACACTTGAGATTCATTATGCCACAACTGTGAGAAAAGCAAATGGAAAACAATTCATACTGATGCTTTTGCTAACGTTTTCCAACCAACAGCACTTTTATTAACTGTAGGACCGGACTCAACAAGACTTTTCTCATGACCTACATAGCAGAACCACCTTGAAATTGAGAAAAGGGAATGCCAGTATCCACATTGCCCAGAATAACTTGCAGGCTTAGCTGGATAGTAGGAATGAGGTTTTAGGGAAGCTGGGAAGAGCACATCAAAGGAAATAGGTTACTCCACTGCATAGCAGCTCTGGCCAAATAGTGAAGCCATGACAAGCAGTGATTGGCTCCAAAGTTCCATATACCTTTCCTGTGGCACAGGCTGCTAGTTAGTCACCAACTCTGTTCCCCTCTTCTTCTATAGAATTAATAATAGAGACAGAGCTGGGCTGATTGCTATTCAGCTAGGCTACATTTCCCAGCCTCCCTTTCACTTAGGCATGGTGGTGATTTTAAGCTCATCAATAGCTTATGAATGGAAGAGATATGTGCCACTTTCAGTTCTGAGCCTTAGATATTTCACATCCTCTTTCTCTCTTTACCAGGTGACAAGCCAACTTCTGTGATGCAGATGATGCCAGAGCCGGGCATTCTCTTTTCTCAATTTCAAGGTGCCCATTTTCTAATGGTAACTTTCTATAAACATATTCCCATACTTAGTGCTAGGGTGAAGATAAGTCTACACAAGCCCATGACATATAATTTTATCCATGTATATTTCTAATCTATTTCTCATCTAATCTAATTTGTTATCAGAGCAACAGGATACAAGGAAACTACCTGAATGACGATAGGGAGCTGAGCTATTCAACAGATGTGAACCATTCATAGAAGACCTACTACATGAGCAAGAAATAAGCTTCTTTGTTATTTGAGCCACTATATTGTTGTATCTCTTTGTTACAATAGCCAGAGTTTTACTAATACATTCACCAAATAGGAACACAATATATTGCAAATATATAATATACTATGAATATAACTCATTGGCCAGTTTTGGTTTTCCTTATCTACTGAGCTTCCTTTATCAACCTGCCTTGGCAAAGTCTCCTAGACATTACTTTAGCAGACACTATTTTCTAATAAGCACAGAGACATAACTAACAGAAGTTCTGTTCTTTTGATATCTAGAAATCTTTCAAAGGTTACTAAACAAACTCAATCAGACATATATAGTAACTTCTCTATGCGTGTTCCCATACTTTGTGCTGGGGTGAGGATAACTCTATACAAGACCGTGACATAGACTTTTATCCATGTAGATTTCTATTCCAAGTAATCAGCACCATCTCTCTTATCCATATAGTTTATTTTGAATTATACTTCTAAGACTTGTGATTGTGGTAGGAGAAAGTATCACTATTCATATTACATGAAGAGAAACAAAGGCCCAGGGGAGTTAATATAACTCCCAAGGAAGACAAGGCTGTCCTCTGGAGCAGAGTTCACCATCCTTCCTCTCGTTGTCTAGGACGGCATTCTCAACCTATGATCCTTGGATGTTCATGTAAAATGCAGAGCCCAGGTGTCCCCGCCACAGCAATCAGAACTGGCCTGGGGCGTGGCAGGAATCTGCATTTTTTGACAAGTGCCTCAACTGATTCTCATGCAAATTAAGCACAGCACTGCCCGACAATGAACATACCTTAAGCCAGCTCAGCAACATATTAGCTTATGAAGGGGAAAAATCATTTATAACATGTAATCTAACCACACTGCATCCCAGCTTTCTTTCTCAACTCAACCTTGTCTGGGGAATCCTAACGCAAGATTCACTTTTTGGGCCACGCCTCCGTTGATGCTCTGCTTTATTTACAAACCTATCCTTCTCAGATGGGCACCAGCTGTAATCTGGGAGATAGCCTGATGGCCAGCTTCCCTTGGGTCAACAGCTTGTTAGCTGTTCTTAAGATGCTTTCCACTTTCATATCCTATGTCATAGCTACTGTCCTTCACCCTTAACTACATGGTCTGAGCCACTCAATACCTCACTCCACTGACTAACATGTATCTTTCTACCTATGTATGTACTTATCTATTCACCTACCAATCTACCTAGTTAGTTGGTAGCCTCTGTCTATCTATGTACACACCTGTTTACTCTCTGCTATTCTGCAGCAAATGAAACACTCCAAGTGTACCCATCTCTACCACTGGGCAACAAACCAAGATTCCTCTTGTAACCAGACAGCAAGACATGGCTTTCCCAAGGCAGCTCAAAATGAACATATCTAACCAAGCTCACCTTTCCTTTGCCCACACCCCACTCGAACCCATATTCCTTCTAGATCAGCGGTTCTCAACCTATGGGTCGAGACCCCTTTGGCGGTCGAACGACCCTTTCACAGGGGTCGCTTGAGACCATCCTGCATTATCAGATATTTACATTACGATTCATAACAGTAGCAACATTACAGTTATGAAGTAGCAATGAAAATAATTTTATGGTTGGGTCACAACATGAGGAACTGTATTTAAAGGGCCAGAAGGTTGAGAACCACTGTTCTAGATTCCTTTATTTTGTTAGTGGTGGCATTATTAACTCAGATGTTCCAAACTAAAAATGTTGGAATTCATGAGTTTTAGCAACAGACATACTTAATTATGAAACTTATTTTCCCCATTTACTTATTATATGGATATGAGCAAGTTGCATAAACCTCTCTGAGCCTTATTTCTCTTAGTTATATTATTTGGATAATACCTATTTCATCAGGTTGTTTTTGCAACATGAAGATTCTGTTAGAGAGGAAGGGTACCAGAAACTGGAGGAAGAAGCAAAACACACACACACTCACACCCAAAAGAAGCCATCAGAGACAATATCATCTGTCCCCCCACCCCCAAGAGTTGGTCTAAAGTCCCAAGATGATAGAGGAAAGTCTCTTCCTCCACAATCCTGTGCCCCACATGCTGACTTTTTCTTACCCCCATACCTTGTTCTGGTGCACCTAATGCCAGAAGACGACTTAAACAGACATTTTCAGCCTCATATCCATGTTGGAGTACATTCCAAATTCCATATGACCTACTTTGCGTATAACTGTTAGTAGTGATTGTTCAAACTTGAAATAATAGAACAAAAAAATCACGTTTCAAGTAGGTATGTAGCTGCACCTATGGTTTCTAATACTCTCTCTCTAACCCCCTACATTAAAGATCAAAGATACATGCTTGATCAAAACTCCCCCATCACTTCATATCAGTGTTCTACCAGCCAGCAGAAACCTTTCTTTTTCCACCACACATCTTAATTTTGCCCACAACCTTTCATCAGTGGAATATGGAAAAGTCTGATCCTAGGTTTCCTTAACATAGATGCCTCCTGGACATCTCATTTATAATTCCCTATATTCTTATTATCAAATTCAATATGCACTGGTTTGCTTTTGAAGTTCTCACCACCCATAGTGGAACATTTATTAACATGCTAGAGTTTCTCCACAATTCTATTCATTAAAAGAGAGATTGGCCACCGGGTGGCTGAATGGCTACTCCTTTATAGACTACTATCCTTCTTATTCCTTCCATATCTCCCTCCAAACCCCCTACCCCCAAGTGGCTGAGTTTCTTTCCTCTCATTGATTTTGCTAAAGAATGAAGGATCATGAGTTTTGACAACGGTATTATAACAAAACAGCAGTGTATCACCCCACAGTTCACAATCACCCTGATTATCTATTGCTAATTTGTCATTGAATGGTTTGATGTTCTTCTCAAGTACCATAAATAATACGTATTTGCTGTCTCTACAGTATAAAAAGTCTGTTTCTGCCTTGCCTTCTTTCGAGGAAGAAAGAATTGTCCCTTGGACAACTAAGCTCAAAGCATAATAACTATCGTTCATTAAATAACAACTCAGCATCAAAGCTTTCATGGACAACATCTCACTGAATGCTCAATCAACTCAGTGAGGTATACAAACCTCATTTTGCTGAAGGGAAAACTGAGGCTCAGTGATCCTAAACTGTGCAGGGCTACATCATGGATAACTCAGTCCCTGTGTGTCTCTGCTCAAGATTTTAGTTCTTAGTAGTGGGAGTCAGCAGTCCACCAGAAGCACACATGTTGAAAGAGGGACCATTCCCAAATAAATTTTCCTTAAGATTGGGAACAAGACAGGGATGTCCGCTTTTACAACTCTTATTCAACATAGTACTGGAAATCCTAGCCATGGCAATCAGACAAGAAGAAATAAAAGGCATCCAAATTGGAAAGGATAAAGTAAAACTGTCATTATTTGCAGATGGTATAATACTGTATATAGAGAACCCTAAAGATTCTACCAAAAAACTACTAGGACTGATAAATGAATTCGGTAAAGGATCATGATACAAAATAAATATTCAGAAGTCAGTTGCACTGTTATACACCAAAAATGAACTATCAGAAGGGAAACCAAGAAAGCAATCCCATTTACAACTGCTTCAAAAAATAAAATACATAGAAATGAACTTAATCAAGGATGTAGAAGACCTGGATTTAGAAAAGTATAAGACACTGAAGAAAGAAATTGAAAAAATATATAAATAAGTGAAAGCATATACCATGTTCATGGAAAAAAAGAATTAAAATGTCCATTCTACTCAAAGCAATCTATAGATTAAACGCAATTCCTATCAAGACACCGAGGGCCTGTTTCACAGAATTAGAACAAATACTGCAAAAATTTACATGGAACCACAAAAGATTCCAAATAGCCACAGAAATCTTGAGAAAGAAGAACAAAATTGGAGAAATCATGCTACTTGACATCAAACTCTACTACAAGGTCATAGTAACCAAAACAACATGGTACCATCATAAAAACAGACATACAGATTAATGGAACAGAATAGAGAGCCCAGAAATAAACCCACACCTTTATGGCCAATACTCAACAAAGGATGCAAAAATGTACAATGGGGTAAAGATAGTCTATTCAATATATGGTGCTGAAAAAATTGAACATATACATGCAAAACATGAAACTAGACTACCTTCTTACAGTATACACAAGAATAAACTAAAAATGGATTAAAGACTTAAATGTTAGACTTATAATCATAAAGATCCTATAAGAAAACATAGGCAGTAAAATCTTGGCAATTTCTTATAGCAATATTTTTTCTGATATATCACCTTGGGCAAGGGCAACAAAATAGGACTACATCAAACTAAAGAGGTTTTGCACAGCTAAGGAAACCATCAACAAAATGAAAATACAACCCACTGAATGGTAGAGCATATTCACCAATGATAATATCTGATAAGGGGTTAATATCCAGAATTCATAAAAAATGTATATACTCAACACCAAAATAAAACAAACAATCCAATGAAAATAAACACTTCTCCAAGAGGACATACAGATGGCCAAAAGACATACGAAAGGATGCTTACTGTCAGTGATCATCAGAGAAATGACAATTAAAAACCACAATGGCTTTCATCAATATATAAATAAACAAGTGTTGGGAAGGAATGATCCAATATGAAAATCATATTGAGTGTGTTTCATAGACATGAAACCGGTAACAATCTTAAATTTCTATTCTAGTTTAACCATTTTATTTTAGTCATTAGCTTCTCCTGGTAGAGAAGGCAAATTTTTGCTCTCATTCATTAGTTTATTCATTCATTCATATTTTTTCTTCAAAAAGTATTTTGAGTGCCTACTATAAACTCAGTAATGAGTATATATATATACATACATACATACATACATACATACATACATACATACATACACTAGAGGCCTGGTGCACGAATTCGTGCACCAGTGGGGTCCCTTGGCCTGACCTGCAGAATCGGGCCAAAACCAGCTCTCCAACATCCCCCGAGGAGCCCCGGATTGTGAGAGGGCACAGGCCAGGCCAAGGGACCCCATCGGTGCACGATCGGGGCGGGGGAGAGATGCAGGAGGTTGGGCAGCCAGGGAGGGATCGTGGGAGTGCTCCAGGGCATATCTGGCCCATCTCACTCTGGCCCATCTCACTCAGTCCCAATAGGCCAGACCCCAGCAGCAAGCTAATCTACTGGTCAGAGCATCTGCCCCCTGGTGGTCAGTGCACGTCATAGCGACTGGGCAATGGTCGACTGTCTGCCCCCTGGTGGTCAGTGCATATCATAGCAAGGGGTTGAGAGTCTTTAGCTTATCATTAACATATTACGCTTTGATTGGTTGAACAGCTGCAGATCGACCAGACACTTAGCATATTAGGCTTTTATTATATAGGATTTGTGATGAAAGAAAAGCGTAAGAGACACCAGTGGATGCTCTGAAGAGAGAAATATTGCACAAGGCTGAGGTGGTTAGGAATGACTTCTTGGGGGAGGTGGCAAAAGAGCTGGCCATTGACCAGCATCTGTTATGCAATCAGTGCTTAGTAAATATTTATTAAATAAATGAATATTACTGAATCATCAAATTTAACAGTGAATAAATTAACAAAGAAAGAGTAGGTAAGATTTCAATGGATAGATATAAAAAAAGGAATTGGCATGGGGAAGACAAAGAGATAGGGAAGCGACATAAAACATATGGAACAGAGAATGTTCTGGGCTTCTAGAATATAGATTACTTGTGGGGAAAGGTATAACTAGTATAATACCTTGTAGATGCAAGGATTTAAGTGCTAGATTTAAGGAGTATTAGCTATTATCTCATAGGAAGTGGGGAACCATTGACTTTTTAAAACAGAGTGTTGACAGAGGCAACTTCTACATAGAGGTTTACTTAAGGAATATTGGTTGGGTGATGCTATACCAGACAGATGGAGAGAGGAAAGATTTGGACAGAGATGTTAAGATGGCATCTCTATTATGCACACAGTATTTCCTGAAGAAGAAAGAAAGGACTGGGTGCAGTAACCTGATTTTCAGTGAGTCTTGGCTGTCATATCCAAGCCCACTTCTTAGAGTCTTATTATGAAAATACCCAAATGGTGGTTTATAGTATAAACTCAAAAGCTTTCTGATATAAACACTGAGAGAAAATAGGAGAAAGTGCTACTTACAAATCTGGCAAGAGAAAATTTGGAATGAAATATTGTAATTTTGCAAAGAGATGAGGCATGACTAAGAAAGAACATGCATTAACTGGCCATAATTGCCACTAAAAATTCACATGACATTAATTTAAGTTAGTTTAACCTTAAATTAAGAGTCAAGAATGTGCACAGAATAATAATGTTCCTCACCCAATCATTCATGTTTAATTTAACTAACATCATAACTATGACGGCACCTTCGGCACATGGCCACACAGTCATTTTAGAACTTTCCAAAGGGCAGTTCTCTTGGCAGGGAGAAAAACCAGGTTAAACTCTTCCTGAGCTGCCCTTTGATTAGTATTTAAAATTGCCCCATCCTAGCAAAGCCCATAAACGGTTCAAAAGACAACTTCAAAATTCCCTAGCTGCATATTTATTTATATATAACATCATTTTTACTGAAAAAATCCATGTATAATAAAAACATCTAATGACAGGTTAAGTAAATTATGAAATATCCATTTGTTGAATCACTTAAAGATCTCAAATTTCTTTTCTAAGGGCTATTTTTGCCTGATGTTAAACAAAAATTGGATCTGTCACTATCTATAAAATATAACTAGATAACATATTCATAGAAGAAAATACAGGGAAGGGAATGCAGCAGGATGCTGACAGCAATTGTCTTGAGTTAATGTGTCTCTGAGTAAAAATTCTGTTTATTTTTCTTTGTTTTTCAAATGAGTATTAATTTCGCATTAAAATCCAACTTTAACAATTAGTCTTTCTACCAGAAGCTGCTATTAACTCTAGAAAATCGTGGAGCTGGAACTGGGAGGCAAAGAGATTTTTGTAACATGAATATGAAGGTTTGGTTCATGGACCTGTCACACTGGGTAGCACATGGGTAGCACTAAAAAAAATAGCCAATCAATGAAATATGGCCTAGAAAAACAAGTCAATTAAGGCAAACCTCTTTTTAAAAAATTGAGACGGTTAAGCATGATGCCAAGCAAAACACATAACTGGTTATACAATGTTAATTTCTACCTGATTGTTGTAGCAGACCTGGAAGAGTGAAAACCTGGAGAAAATCCAGGTGTTATTCATTAGCTATTTCTTGGCCCTATAATTTAGTGAAGTAACAACATAGGGAGGTGGCTATTTTGGAGGGCGGGGACTTCCCTTTCACTAAGGGTTTATATAGTACTACTAGAGGCCTGGTGCATGAAGTTCATGCACTGGGGGTTGGGGGGTTGTCTTGCAGCGTCAATCCCCCGCCGGCAACCATGGGACCCCAGGCCTCAGCGAGCAGAGCTGCAGGACCCGCAGTGTCAAGTCCCCGCCCACTAGCACTTTGCCCGAGCACGCAGCCCTGCCCACCCGCATGCGTCTGCTGCGCACACAGCCCCCTGGTGATGGGTTGTTACAGCGTGAGGGTTTCACCACGTGAGGGCATCACGACGGCATGGGCTTTTATTATATAGGATTTTTGTTTTAATTTTTTTAAGTAAATATTTCAATGTTTTAATTGATGTCCTATCATCTTAAATAGTCCACATGGAACTTAATGTCTTGCAGACATAAGTCACTCTTAGGAACATTAGTTGCTACATTTATCAGAAAATGTAAGTTCTCAGTGAGATTCTCATATCCCAAGTGCTATGATTTTTGAGTTATACGTTTTCTGTCTTGTCCTTTATTTGAAGTTTATAAAATGTGCCTTGCTGTGGCACAATTTTTTACTCTTTTGCACACACTTTTCTCTTTGCCCAGAGCACCTCCTAATAAATGTTGTCTACTTATTAAATTCCTATTCATCTCTCTCATCGTTCAGTAGCCAGCTTTCTTTGCTGACAGTTCAAATACAATAATTCCTGACTGTGCATCTGTGCTCCTTGATTGCTGTATTAGTTCACCCCAAAACTTAGCGGTGCAAAACAATACATATTTATTATCTCACACAGTTTGTGCGGGTCAAGAATTTGGGAGCAGCTTAGCTGGATGGTTCTGGCTCAGGTCTCTTCTAAGGTTGTGGTCAAAATGTGGGCTAGGGCTGCAGTCCTCTGAAAACCTGACTGGAGCTGTTGGTTCCACGTGCTGGCTAATGTGTGCTGGTTGATACCAGAGGCCTCAGTTCCTCACCCCGTGAACCCCTCCATAGGGCTGCTTGAGTATCCTCACATCATGGCAGCTTGCTTCTCCCAGAGGGAGTGATCCAAGAGAAAGAGCAAAGAGAAAGCTACACGGCTTATGTTCCAGTCTCAGACATCACACACCATCATTTCTGCCACATTCTATTTATTAGAAGTAAATCACTAAGTACAGCCTACATGTACTTTCAAACGGAGATCAAAGGCTTTGTGGGCATATTTTAAAAACCCCACGATAGTTCTTATTGCCTTATATTGTAATTATCTATTTAAACAATTTGATTTTTAGGTTGTTTTTTGGGCATTCCTAAGCATTTACTTTATGCTATATTAACTGCAGGGCTCTGAGCTGTGACTACAGCATGCTATAGAAGAATCAAACTTGGAATCTTATCTTCTACTTATTAGATGTGTGTCTGACTTAGTCATTTACTCTAAAGCTCAGCTTCCTCGTCTTTAAAGTAGCAATTATAATAATCAGCCCTGCTGTTAGGATTCAATGGGATAATACAGGTCAGAGTACACAGTACACTGTAAAGTCCCACATGATAACGTTAGTGCTGGGCCAGCCAGGATGCAGTGCTGCAGGCCCTGGCCCCGTGCTGTAGAGTCTGATGTCCGCAATTCACTGCCTGCTTTGCTTAGCTGCCAGGCCAGGGCCCCTTTATAATCTCTCCTCCATGCCTCAGAGTATTTCCCATGCTTGTAACATAGAGTTCTACGCATACAGTGGGGCCTTGACTTACGAGATTAATTCGTTCTGTGACGGAGCTCATAACTCAAATTACTCGTATGTCAAATCAATTGTGAACGAGTGAGACACGTGATGCTGGGCTGATGTTGTGGCGTTCACTGTGACATTCGCTGCGCCAACTAGCGTGGGGTATCTGAAGCTTGCTCGTAACCCGAATTTTAGCTCGCAACTCAAAGCAAAAAATCGGCCGAGAGAGGGCTCGTATCTCGAAAAACTCATTAGTCAGGACACTCGTAAGTCAAGGCCCCACTGTAGTAGGAATTTTGTTGCTGTTGGTTACAATGCTGACAGTTGTCCTGGTTTTCATTTAGGGTAAGACAGGAAACCCTTTAGGTAGCAGTGCTTCCCAAACCAGAATAGAAAAGGACTAAGAAGTACAGGGTAATGAATTGTTCAAGAGCACAGGTCCTGGGATAGGACACACTTGAGTTTAACTCCTCGGTTTGCCACACGGAAACTTTGTGAACTTTGTGACCACTCTAAAGCCTCAGTTTCTTCATCTGTAACATGGGGATAACAGCATTGCTTATTTGGCAAGGTCACAGTCAAGATTAAAGGAGAAATGCATGAGAAGCATCTAGAATACAGCCTGTCAAATAGTAAGGACTCCTTAAAAGCCAATTAGCATTCATCTTATGGTTATGATTCACATGCAACAGCTCCATTATTAATATGGAAAGATGTTCAAAACTATGAAAGATGGCAGCCTCCTGGTTGCAAGTCCCATTTTTGGCACACTAAGAGGACTTACAGAGCACAGGATAGAGTAAACTCTCCAAGGTTCGCCTCGCCTACCTGGGTGGCTATCTATCTAACACAGCCTGTCTGACTTGGGCTGTTTCCATTTGCTGTCTTTATGAGCTCAGAGGCATGCACGGCTATGAGCACATTTCAGAAATTTGAAAAATAAACAATGAAATGTCTCATGCTTACCACACATGTATTTTTCCTTCCATGATTTAGGTTGGCTGCTCTAAGCCATAAAATGTTTATAATACGAAAGAAAAAAAAAAGAATAAAATTTGCCAGCTTAAAATTCTTTAACCCCACCCCCCAAAACTTTCCAACTCAAGGTTAAGATGTGAACAAATGTTCCAACCAACATGTTCATGAAAGATTTAATAATTACTTCGCTTATGAAAGTTTAAACAGCTGCTTAAGTTAGTAAAAAGGCTCCCACCCAGGCAGAATAACTTGCTGTACCCATTAAGAGGGTTTTACAAATCATCAGACTACATATTCAGATGAAAGCAAAGCCGCATTTGCTGCACAGCCTCTAACTATTCAATTATGCATGGAATGAGTTCGTCCACCAGGTCAATCAGGTTTTGTTTATTCCTTCAACAGGGTCTTGACAACATCAATGCTAAAACTGTTTCCAAAGGGATTGCTGAGCTTTTCAATCATTTATTTTTAAAAAATACATATACATGAAATAAGGCATGTCTTTTTCTTTTGGTTATTTTATAGCAAAACTCCATGAAAACAGGGTTCATTATCCAATGGATTCAAAAATTATAGGAGGTCACATTACACTCCTTAAAAAAGAAATAACGCTATTCTTTGGGCTTCCATAAATACTACTCCATCTGCTTGGATTATTTCCCATCCCAACCCCATTCCCATAACCTTTAAGCATGATTAACTCCTCATGCTGGAGGAATACGTTGGATCTCTCCAGAAAGCCTTCCTTCCTTGGCCTTCTTTTTTGTTGTTGGTGGTGTGTGTGTGTGTGTGTGTGTGTGTGTGTGTGTTAATCCTCACCCGAGGATATTTCTCCATTGATTTTTAGAGAGAGTGGGAAAGACAGAGCGAAACATCAATGTGAGAGAAACACATCAATTGGTTGCCTCCTGCACCAGGGCCTGGACTGGGGAGGAGCCTGCAACCAAGGTATGTGCCCTTGACCAGAATCGAACCTGGGACCCTCTGGTCAGCAGGCCGACGCTCTATCCACTGCAAACCAGCGAGGACCTTCCTTAGCCTTCTTGACCAGGCTGGGCCCCCTGCAATGAGTCCTCATTGTGCCATGTCACTGCCATGCTACTACCATCCTCTACTGCAGTTATTTACTTTCCTGTCTCTACCACAAACCCCCAAGTGCTGGGAGGGCAGCTGGATATACCTAATGTACAACAGAAGCTCAATAAATTCCTATAGAATGAATGAATGATTTTTCCTACTCACTCAAACTGACTTATCCTTCTTTTTTCTCCCCATATGCCAACTTTAACAACTCCTGCCAATTTTATTTCCTAAATATTTCCTGTCCTTCTCCTGCTTTCCACCTGACTATTTCAACTGTCTCAGTTCCAGTCCTATTCTCTCCTAACTGGATTTCAATCCTTGCCCCTTCAATGTACACAGTGGCCAGAGTGAACTAAAATGCAAATCTACTGCTAAAACCTTTCAGTCACTCCTTACTGTCAACAGGACAAACCTCGGGCCTTCACATGGCCTGCCAGATGCTCTGTGTTCCTTCCTGGTGTGCCTCTCCTATTTCTCAACTCCTTGCTTTTGCATAAGCTCTCCAGAGAAGGCTAACCATTATTGAGGGTCAGAGAGGCAAAAATAGTCTACCAACAAGATGATAAAGGTGGGATTTGAATTCTACAGGCTATGTTTCTAACTAAGCACAGTGCTATCCTGCCCACAACCCATGGCTATTGCTGCAATTCTTGTGCCTGACATACCGGATATTAAGTGTGTGTTGAATTAATGAATAGTTGAAAAAATGTATATTTAAAAAAAAATCAAAGCATAAGTTACCCAATGGATTGTAGGCCTCTACCCAACCATTTCTCAAAAAGTTTGGGGAATATTGTAAAACTACCTCTTAAAAATTCCCAGTGCACACTAGTACATTAAAGAATAAGAACTGCCATGAAAGAGGAGTTTGTTTTACTTTTTTTGAAGGAAAGCTCCTAACTGTGTTTGAATACAGAATATAAAAAATAAAAACACCCACCAACTGCCCCTACTTTGTAAAATAATGAAAGGGCTCCCACTACGTCTTGTTGCTATCTAACAGTCTACAGTGTGTACCACCAGTCTGATGATAATCTCTAAGTTTTTTTAAATAAATAATAGAATTTTATGGCTTTCCAGATTTTACAGACAAGGCCCCCATTCTATAGCTGAAGGATTAAGTGGCCCAAGATCACTCAGCTTATTTGTGACAAAATAAAACCAGAATCAAGCCTAGCAAAACCCATCCAGTGTCCTTCCTACTACTCTGCATCAGTGATTCTCAGTCTGGGGTGACTTTTGTCCAATGTCTGGAGACATTGGTTACAACTATAGGGGATGGAGGAGGAAGGTGCTTAATATTCTACCATGCACAGGACAGATCCCCACAGCAAAGAAGTATTTGGCCCAAAATGTCAATAATGATGATGTTGAGAAACCTTGACCAACACTGGGAAAAAAAAAGGAATAAAAGAAAAAGTGGCCTGTTCAGTTAACAAAGTAGAGCTTCCACTTTAATGCCTCCCACTAGCCTGCACAGTGCTGCAGCATATTTGACATAATACTGGCATATGAAACTGAAATTGTTTTCTGAATCCATAAAAATAACTGCTGTATGGAAAAGGCATGCATAAAAAAGCAATTCCACTCATCAGGGCTCGATCAAAATGGCTTTGGATACTATCAACCAAGAGAGAAAATCTAACACATTTTTCTTTCCCACACAATTCCCTCATAAGAATACTTGACTATGTTAACATTTCTAAATATTGCATTTACTAAGCAAGCCTCAGAATAAGGCATAGGAAATCACCGAGGAAGAAGAAAAAAAAGGCCAGTCCCTAAAGGCAACACTGGGAGACAGTCTCTCCCTCAGGTGCACGAAACCCCTCCTTCCAGGTCATCTGCCCTCTTTGCCAGATCAGTTTGAGTTCAAGCCTCCTTCTGTGTTTCTTGTGTGAATGGGATGCCCTGAAAGCATCAGACGCAGGAAAGGACCATTTGGGATAATGTCAGGACACTGTCCCCCACACCGGGTGCTACACAGAGGATGCCGACAGGGCAGCCCCGGCTCCGCAGGACAGCCCCAGCTCTCAGGAGTATCTTCTCACCAGTTTCCTCTTCTGGTTAATACATTACAGTTAAGTAAGATGTTATCATTGGGGAAGATGGTCAAAGGGTACATCCAAATTCTCAACACAAATTTTGCACTTTCTTGTGAGTCTAAAATTATTTCAAAATAAAAAGGTTGTTTGTTTTTAAATGATGTCATGGGTAGTAGGTCGATTTTGGTTTTGGCTGTGGTCCTTTGCTAAAACAGAACCACCTGATTATCTGATTGGTGAGAGTGAAAGGATATGAACCGGGACGCAGGGGAATAGAGCATCATAAAGAGTCCGCAACACCACAGAAGGCTTCACCCATCAGATCCTCTTCCAAAGAGAGGAGGAGCTAAAAAGGAGTAAGAACTGAGAAAGACTTGATGGAGGGAAGATGCGAAGAAGGAATGGACCCAGCACAGGAGGGTTTCCCAGGTGATAAACCTCATGAGAGCTATAAGGAAACTCTGCCACAACAAAGGACAATATTTATGAGAACTCTGTGCCAAAAAAGAGATGTCGGGGGGAAAAAGCATGAAACTAAGACACAGTTTCTCCTATGTAATGACTTGGTAAGTAGAGATGGCCCTGCCTGTATCCCGAATCAACCTCTCTCAGGCTTAGACACTATCCAGCTAAGGTGTGCCCAGGCATAATGGGACATCCTCAGGGTAGAAAGAAGTGGGAGTCAGGAAATCTGGAGTCCCATTCCACATTTGTTCCTCTCAGGAATTTGTGTCCCCTGGACCCTGGGACAAGTCACTCATGGATTCAGTTTGCTCACCTAAAGGTCAGGGAATTGGTACTGGGTTACAAAGACCCCTTATCTCTCTGTCCCGGCCTCTGTCTAAGACTATTTTAAGTGTTAGGATAAACTCCATTGATTTAATAAAAAATAAAACCTATTGCTGAAAGACAACCAGTTTCCTATGAATTTTCCAATGCAAATCAGTTCCTTAATGAATGGGAATAGAACAAATATTGCTATTTTAGCACCAGGAGGATCAGCTCAGAAGTCAAAGAGCTTTCATTCTCACTCTCAGACTCATTTTCAACTGCAGATGGGCCTCAAAGTTGTGGTTTCCCAAGAATTAAACTGGGAGAAAGGAATGTAGACACCTAAAGTCAGAGCTCCCTAGAAGACTGTTTCCCCCAATGAATGCATGCGTCAAAGTGCTCAAGGTCTGCTGAACCCTCCAGAACATGCCCAAATTACAGAGGAGCAGTTTATAAAGAGGTCAAGTGAAGAGAGAATTTGGGGCTTGGAAAAGTCAAACATGCCACTGTGGGTGCTTTAGAAAAAGGGTAGGATTAATGTGTGTTAATATCCCTATTCTGCCATTTTCACATATAAAACCCAATAATGTTTATGTATTATTGGCATTTTTAAAAGCCTGTGGTTGCCCTGGCTAGTGTGGCTCAATTTGTTAGAGTGTCACCCCGTACACCAAAAGGTGACGGGTTCTATTCCCGGTCAGAGCAATACCCAGGTTGCGGGTTCAATCCCTGGCACGTGTGAGAGGTAACCGGTTAATGTTTCTCACATCGATATTTCTCTCTCTCTCTCTTCTCTCTCCTCTCTCTCCTCCCTCTCTCTCTCTTCCTTTCTCTCTCTCTCTCTCTCTCTCTCTCTCTCTCTCTCTCTCTCTCTCTCTCCCCTCTCTTCCTCTCTCTAAGACCAATAAAAAAATTAAAGTAAAAGCCTGTGGTTAATTCAGTCCATGCTTATGGCTTGATTATGCAATGTGGCTTTAAAATGTGTTCATGCTTCATCAATCACATAGATACTTTTCCAGAGCTGAAAATCACACCTGGTCCATGGTTGTTGGGCCACATCAAAAGGATTCTTTATGTGCTAATTGCTTTCCTTTCATTAAGGTGCTGTGCATGATAATGAGATGTAATGGGTTGTGCTAGGTGTTTGCAATGAATAGCTTCTATCAGCCACTGCATGATTGTTAGCCCACCTTCAAGTCACCAGGATGTTCAACCTGCAGGCAGAGAAATGATAATTTCTATAGAACCTCTTCTTTTTGAAAGATAATTTCCACTGCAAGTAATCTCAGCATTATTTAGCACCATTCTTTAATAAAATGTGAAGTAAGGTAGCGAGAATGTGTCAGAGACGCGAGTCAACCTAATGTATCAGATCAACGTTTGTGTCACTGTCAGCATTACTGATAATAAAAAATATAGTGGAATGATTTTAGAAAAGTTTGCCAGAATTCAGGAAAGTTGAACTCCCTTATCAGCCAATGAAGGAACAGTTCTTAGCTGGCATTTGAATCTCCGTCATACATTTCCTTTCCCTCTTTCTCCATTCTCATGTTCTATTCGATTATGAACAATATTATATAATTTATTCTTAACTACAATCGCCTCCTATTTAACTCTCCTCCCTCCTTATCTCTTTTGCTTCTCAGATCACTCACCCCAAAGTTTATCTTTATCATAACGTTTGTCTTACAGGGCAAAGGAGAGGGGGCCTGACAGCAGGGAAGGTCAGTGTCATAAAAAAACACTCTGAGGGAGAGTAAGTGGATGCTGCAGGGACCTGCTCCCAGGAACAAACCGGTATTACAACTGAAATATAGAAAAACGTCCTGGACAGTCAACAGGAAACTCGCAGGAGAGAACCCTGACCCCCGAGAACCGAAAGTGGAGACCGCATAGAGACTGTGCATGTAACATTATTATATTTAAAATCATTTTTTGAAATACTGTTTATTGCATGGAAAAATAAATAAAATTTGATTTACATTAAAATAAATTCTTAATTTGAAAAAGAAAAACGCAACACCACCACTCTGAGCTGCATTGCAAAAAAATACAGAAGGAAGAGATCAGAAAAAAAATCAAGAGGGAAGTATCAAGGGTCTGAATTAAGACAATAATGACAGTAAAGGCAAGGCAATAACAGATTTTTTAAAAATATGCTGAAAGTGGACTAAATAGGACGCAGTACATGGCTACAGGACAGTGATAAAGAGGAGAGAATAAAAAACAACTTGAAGTTTTCTAACTGTGCTGAGAGGTAGACGGAATTAGTTCCTTTAACAAAGGCCAGAAACTAAGGTGAGGTGTCTGGCATGAAGGAGTTGAGGGGTTCAGCTTTGGACATACAGGGCTGTATTTAGGGCTGATGTCCCACATGCCAATGGCAATCAGTGTTTTTCATGGGCAGGAAACTTCTAGATTTAAAGAGAATTGAGATAAAGAAAGTTTTCCAACCATTTTCTCCTTTTCTCCCTCTCTTCATTTTACTGGAGGAAAATATGTTAAGAAACTACTGCGTGCCAAGCCAGCTTCAAATGAAATAAACACAACACACATGCACAAATATTTCCCTCAGCTATTCAGAGGTTGAATTTCCACACCATGGATCCTATTCCACTCTTCAATTAGTCTTTCCTTTCTTCAGTCAATGTAGTAAAACTTTTGATGGGAAAATGTATATCTATGAAGCATCTGCAGTGAATAAGTACAGAAGAACCATCTCTGCAGACTCATGTTATCTCTTGACCATAACTCCATATTCCCAGACAACCTACTGTCGCTTTCACTCACCTGCTCCGGATACTTGCTACCAATGATCTCTGCTACAGTGTTGAAGGAATCAGCATCTGGATAGTTCTTTGCCCCCATCTTCAGCTGAATGACAATTTTGCTCCCACGAGAAACCATTCTTGACATCATTTCTGCGTCTTCCACTGTAATGCAGGCTGTTGGGATCTGTGGCACACCGTCCTGGTATTCCTGAATACCTGTGTGAGGACTTGAGAAAATAAGCCACCAGGTTACCTTAGAAGCAGAAATAAACCGCAAGTATTGTTTTAAGTGACTGCATTTGACATTTGACTTTCACTGATCTTTGTTTGCGTATGAGGAACAGGACCAGTGGGCAATATTGTTTCATTTGCTTTTGATGTAAACTTAATGCTTCTTTTAGAAACTTCAATTTAATAAATTATCTCATAGAAAATATTACATGAGATTTATTTTGATAATTTGGATGATCCTCTAAAGTTTCAAATTGCCTCAAACTTGGAAGAACGTTAAGATTGCCTTCATGACCAGGCAGTGAACACACCGCTCCAGGAGATAAAGGGAGCTCTGGAGTCCATCGAGGCTGCAGACCAGAACCCCACACATCTGGAAGAAAACTGGTCCAGGGATGCCCAGCTCTCTGGTCACTGACTGGCTCTGGGGCTATTCTCTTCCCAAATCCAGAGGTCCAAATTTGTAGCCTTGAATTGGTCGTAGAACACTTTGCAGAAAACTGTAGAACAATGGGGAACGTTTGTGTTCCTATGAAGAAAAGTGCTGAATAAACCCAGGTCCCTGATTGTACCGCTATTTAAAAAAAAATACAAAAAAACTATTATGCTTTTGGCACTAAAGAATAAACATTACTGCAACTGGTCAAGTTTTCCCTGCTAATTTCCAAATGCTTCTTACATTACTAGAAACAGTTGGAAATGAAGTTTATATTAATCTACTGTTGATTCAACCTCTAATGGGCTAATCAAGTTTGATAAACTCATTTTCTAAAATTGCTCTTCCAACCTGTCCATTTTTACTCTCCCAGATCACAACTCCCTCAGGACCAAGCAGGCACAGCTTCTGAGTGCACACCTCATCGTACCATCCAGTCCCATCTCTGTCAAAGCACAAGCTAACAGCTCCCTTTTAAAATTATTTTTCTCTTCATATTTGGTTCAGATTCTCTCATGTTTACAGAAAAGCTTTTCTTATGCATAAACACAACAACTCATTATCATTGTTTTCTTGGTGTTACTATATTGTAGTGACCATATGTCAGGGGACTGTTTACTTACTTAGAGAAATTGCATAACAAAATGATTAAGAATAGGCTCAGGAGCAAAACTGTCTGGATTCAAATCTGGGCTCTGCCACTTATTGCTAATTGACTTTGGGTAAATTATCTTTGCTTTAGTGGCTTCATCTATAAATGGAGGTGATAATAATAATACCTATTTCATAGACGTATTTTACACATTCAATTAATTTACACAAGTTAATCACTTACTTAGGAACATAGTTAACACTCAATAAATGTTAAATATTTATTTTATCACTTGTCCATTACATTATCCCTATTAAGACTGTGTAATCTTAAGTCCTTAGTAACATCTGAGTATACCTTTTATAAATACTCCTTAAATGTTGACTAAACATGTTATTCTTTATCAAAAGAAAGACAAATGACTTTTAAACTCAAGACTTGTAATATAGAAGCTCAGAGTCAGAATCCCTGTTGTAGAATTAGAATATGCCTGATGTACAATAACTTCTGATTCAGGACAGGCTATGCAGTCACATAACCTACATCACCCCTGGCTCTACCTTTCTTTACCTGCCTAATACCAAGCAACTTAGATTACCTCCCTGTTTCTGAGTTTCCCCATCTGTAAAGTAGAGAAGAATATTAGTATTGACCTTATTAGATTGCTATGAGGAATAAAAGACATAGTATATGTAAAAAATTTTAAACAGGGTTTGCCAAATATTAATTGAGCATATTGGTTCGGGCCGATTTCTGGGGTCTCTATTCTATTCCATTGATCTATATGTCTGTTCTTGTGCCAGTACCAGGCAGTTTTGAGAACAGTGGCTTTGTAATACAGCTTGATATCTGGTATTGAGATCCCGCCTACTTTGTTCTTTCTCAGGATTGCTGCAGCTATTCGGGGTCTTTTTTTATTCCAGATGAATTTTTGGAGAGTTCGTTCTAGATCTGTGAAGTATGCCGTTGGTATTTTAATGGGAAGTGCGTTGAATGTATAGATTGCTTTGGGTAGTATGGACATTTTAATGATGTTGATTCTACCAATCCAAGAACATGGTATGTTCTTCCATCTGTTTATGTCTTCCTCTATCTCTTTTTTCAACGTCCTGTAGTTTTCTGAGTAGAGGTCTTTAACCTCTTTAGTTAAGTTTATTCCTAGGTATCTTAATTTTTTTGGTGCGATGGTAAATGGGATTGTTTTTCTAATCTCTCTTTCTGAAAGTTCACTATTGGTGTATAGAAATGCCTCAGATTTCTTGGGGTTAATTTTGTATCCTGCTACATTGCCAAATTCATGTATTAAGTCTAGTAGCTTTTTGATGGAGTCTCTAGGGTTTTGTATGTATAATATCATGTCATCTGCAAATAAGGACAGTTTTACTTCCTCTTTTCCAATTTGGATGCCTTTTATTTCTTCTTCTTGTCTAATTGCAATGGCTAATACTTCCAGGACTATGTTGAACAGGAGTGGTGAGAGTGGGCATCCTTGTCTTGTTCCTGTTCTTAGGGGAAATGGTGTTAGTTTTTGTCCATTGAGTATGATGTTGGCTGTGGGCCTGTCATATATGGCTTTTATTATGTTGAGGTATGATCCTTCTACTCCCACCATGCTGAGAGTTTTTATCAAAAATGGGTGTTGGATTCTGTCGAATGCCTTTTCTGATCCCACTTCTGGGAATTTATCCCAAGAAACCAGAAACACCAATAAGAAAGGATATATGCACCCATATGTTCATAGCAGCACAATTCACCATAGCTAAGATCTGGAAACAGCCTAAATGCCCATCAGTAGATGAATGGATTAGAAAACTGTGGTACATCTACACGATGGAATACTATGCTGCTGTAAGAAAGAAGGAACTCTTACAATTTGCAACGGCATGGATGGAGCTGGAGAGCATTATGCTAAGTGAAATAAGCCAGTCAATGAAGGAAAAATACCACATGATCTCACTCATTCATGGATAATAGAGACCATTATAAACTTTTGAACAATAATAGATACAGAGGCAGAGCTGCCTCACACAGATTTTCAAACTGCAGCGGGAAGGCCGGGGAGCGTTGGGGGGCAGGAGAGAGGGGGGTAAGAGATCAACTGAAGGACTTGTATGCATGCATATGAGCATAACCAATGGACATAAGACACTGGGGGGTAGGGGAAGCCGGGGTATTGTCAAGGGTGGGGGGAAAAAAGGACACATATGTAATACCCTTTGTAATGCTTTAAGCAATAAAAATAAATAAATAAATAAATAAAATAAAAAATAAAACAGGGTTTGGCCCAGCCTGTGTGGCTAAATGGTTGAGTGTCAACCCATGAACCAGGAGGTCACAGTTCAATTCATGGTCAGACACATGCCCGGGTTACAGACTCAATCCCAAGTGGGAGTTGTGCAGGAGGCAGCCAATTGATTAATCTCTCTCATCATTGATGTTTCTATCTTTTTCCCTCTCCATGCCTTTCTCTGAAATCAATAAAAAACATTTTAATAAATAAATAAATAAAATAGGGTTTGGCACATAGTGATTATTTAGTAAACATGTTATCATTATTATTTCTTCAGGGCTAATTTCCCCCCACTGAAATGGTCAAGTAATTAATGACCAAAAGCATTATGAAACATGGATGAAGACCATCTAAATATTTATCATATCTCATGTGATGTCTAAGATTCAAGAAATTCTCCTTGTGCTCAGACTCTCTTACTCAAGAGGTCATTATAACATTTCTGAGTAGGCTCCTTAAATAATGTTTCTAAATAAATCTGTACTGATATGTTATAGGTAAGTGTTCTTAAAGAGTAGACAGGGATCAGGGCATGCATCCATGGCTCCAATGAGAAAAATGGCACTGAAAGGCATCTTCCAACCATGGCTCCAAATTCAAGATATAAAAGCCTTATAATTGTTTCTGCAATTGAGCATTTCTCCCATTGGTGAAATATCTAGCCCTGTTTACTAGAAGTAGGCAGAATGAAGAGTCAACAGTTTTATTTGGAGTCCTATACATACACTGTCAATTGCCCTACAGAGAAAGATCAGCATAAATACTACCTTCATGATCCACCTGCAAGTTAATAGCAAAGGGTAAATTATAAATAAAGCCATAAAAATAAATACAATTAAAGATTAATACCAATTCTTTACAAAGTGTTCTAAAAAATGCAGAACAAGGGAACACTTCCCAACTCATTCTGTAAGGTCAGTATTACTGTCATCAAAACCAAAGACATCACAAGAAGAGAAAACTATAATCCAACATCTCATGAATATAAATACAAAAAAAATCCTCAACAAAACATAAGAAAATTGATACCAGCAACATATAAACATATGAAAAGGATTACATACCATGATGAAGTGAGATTTATCCAGGAAATGCAAGATTGATTTAACATCCCAAAAATCAATCAAAACAAAGTTGGCAGACTCATACTTCCAAATTTCAAAACTTACTACAAATCTCTGGTAATCAAGAGAGTGTGGTATTGGTATGACATATAGATTAATAGAATAGAATAGAATTGAGTCCAGAAAGAAACCTTTTATAAGAATGGTCAATTCATTTTAACAAGGGTGCTAATACAATTCAATAGAAATAGAAAAATGTTTTCAACTTATATCTGGAGCCAACCAGATAGCCACAGAGAATGAAGGTATACCTCTATATTAAAACATATCCAGAAATGAATGCAAAATGAGTCAGACCTAAATATGAATTAAACTACAAAACTTGATGAACTTGAGTAGAGAAATTCCTTCTTATATACAACACCAAAATCCTATGCAACAAAAGAAAAATTAGATAAACTGAACCATCAAAATTATAAACTTTTGTATTTCAAAAGACATCATCAAGCTTTGGCCAGTGTGGTTCAGTTGGTTGGAGTACCATCCCATACACCAAAAGGTGTCAGCTTTGATTCTGGTCATGGCATATGCCCAGTTGGGGTGCATACAGGAGGCAACTGATCGATGTTTCTCTCTTACATCAATGCTCTCTCTCTCTTTCTAAATATCAATAAATTTTTTTAAAATGACACCATTAAAAAGTGAAAAGGCTAGCCACAGAATGGGAGAAAATATTTGTAAATTGTGTATCTGATAAGGTACTTGTATCTAAGAGCTCTTAATTCAATAATAAAAAGGCAATCCAATTAAAAATGGGTAAAGAATTTTAATAGGTTTCCTCCAAATAAGATATACAAATGGATATTACCCACATGACAAGATGCTGAATATCATTAGCCATAAAGGAAATGCAAATCAAAACCACAATGAGATGTCACCTCACATCCTCTGGCTATCATAAAAAAGACAGATAAAAACAAGCATTGGCAAAGATGTGGAAATATAAAATGGTGCAGCCACTTTGAAAAACAATTTTGACAGTTCCTTAAAAAGTTAAACATAATAGTATAGGTACCATATAACCCAGCAATTCTACTTCTAGGTATATACTCAAGAGAAATAAAGATATATGTCCACAAAAAATTTGCACACCAATGTTTGCGGCAGCATTATTCATAGTAGTCAAAAGGTGGAAACAAGCCTAATGTCCATCAACTGATGAATGGATAAACAAAATGTGCTATTCCCTACAAGGAATATTAATTAGCAATACAGAAATAATGTTTATCCGAAGACATCAAAAACACAAATTTGAAAAACATATACATCCATTTGTTCATCACAGAATTATTTACAATAGCTAAAATATGGAAGCAACCTAAGTGCCCATCAGTAGACAACTGGATAAAGAAGTTGTGATATTATATATGTATGTATGTATGTATATGTAAATATAAATATATATATATATATATATATATATATATATACACACACACCTACATATACATATATATATACACACACACACACATACATACATACGCGCAATGGAATATCCCTCGGCCATAAAAAAAAGAGTGAAATCTTACCAGTTGTGACAACATGGATGGACTTAGCGGGTATTATGCTAAGTGACATAAGCCAGACTGAGAAAGACAAATACTATACGGTTTCATTCATATGTGGAAGGAATCTAAAGAACAAAATAAAGGAACAAACAAAACAGAAACAGATTCATACAGAGAACAAACTGGTAATTGCCAGATTGGGAGGCTGGGTAAAGAAGGTAAAGGGATTAAGAAATACCAATTGGCAGTTACAATAGGAAATATAGTCAATAATATTGTAATAACTACTGGAACTACGGGGGGGGGGTACTTTGTAAAGTATATGATTGTTTAACCACTATGCTGTACACCTAAAATTAATACAAAATAATTAAGCGGTAATTGAAAAATAAAAATTTAAAAAATAAAATCAAGAAAAAAATAAGAAATGTTCTTACACATGCTACAGCATAGATAAACCTTGAAAATATTATCCTAAGTGAAAGAAGCCAGTCACAAAAGACCACATGTTGTAAGATTCCTTCTTATATGAAATGTCTAGAATAGTCAAATCCATAGAGATAGAAAGTAAATTTTAAGTTGCCTAGAGCTAGTGTGGGGGCAGTAAATGCTAGTAGGTATGGGGTTTCATTTTGGGATGACGACTATGTATCTAAAATATATATCTAAAATTAGTGTTGGTAATTGTACCACTCTGTGCATTTACTAAAAACCACCAAATTGTGAATGTTAAAGGGGTAAATGTTTTGGTATGTGAATTATATTCCAATAAAACTTCTATCATGAAAAGAACAAAATGAGAATCTTAAGGTTTCTTATTTCTCTTTAAGGAGAAAATCCTGGTATCTTTTTCATTAAATAATATTGCTTTCATGGATCTTGTAAAGATATATGAAAACAGAGCCTGCTGGATTCGGTGCTTGCCAGATAGTACCCCCAAATTTAAAATGAACAGATAAAATATAAGCCTTAAGTTTTTCAAATTTCATTAAGTTTTTGTGCATCCTGTGTAAAGTGACATAATTTGAAGTCAGCTGAATATTTTCTATCTACATATAAGTGCAATGTTTAAACAAATAAGTTTGAAATTTCCCAACGAATGCTATTCATCTTGGTAAAAGATACCAGATGCGTTACGTTTCTGCACATTTCAAAATTTCCAAAGCTCACACAACCCCTACGTTAAATATCCCACAAGAGGACAATGATGTATTCCTACCGAGGTATATGTAGGTTTTCATGGGGGCATATAATACATTGACTAAAATAAAAATTATTCACAAAACAATGAGGCCTTAAAATAATTCTTAAAGAAAAAGTCTGGAGGTGGGATTAGTTGTAAGAATTGTGAACTTTTGAAGTTATAGTCTTGTTTCTTGTTTCTTGTCTAAAGTTTTACGTATGTCTCCTCTTTCCCCAATTGACCACCTCCCCCCAAGCCATTCCCACCCTGGGCAAGTCCTCACCACCCCAGTGTCTGTGTCCATTGGTTATGCTAATATGCATGTATACAAGTCCTTTGGTTGCTCCCAAATTGCCCCCTCCCCCCCCCCCCCCCTGCCAACCACCACCACCATTTGTCTCTGGATCTGTTCTTATTCATCATGAGGGCTTTTTTTTTTTTTAAACTTCTTTTAGGTTAGGTTAAATGAGCACTTTTTCTGATTATTAGAAAAGTATGTTTGATTTACCAGTTTGAAAATAACTCTCTTAGAAAAATTACAATTGACTTTATTATTTTAGATCTATACCTTAAGAGTCAATTCATCTCACACCTTAATACTGTCATTAACAAAACAAAAATATTAATTTACACCATAATTTCACAAAAGGAAAATACTCAAATATTTCCAACTTCCACAGATGAAAAAAACCTGGTCAAGACAGAAAAGGTAAGTAGGACTACATTTCATTCCCAATTTCTATGATTCAGTTGAAATAACCGGAGAAAGACGGGAAAAAGTCAAATTCTTGAATTCTATTCTTTACTGATGACAGACTCCACATTACACATGAACAAAACTGAACCAATGAGTTCCCATACAGATCTCAGTAAGGAGACCACTGCAAGCACAGTATCAGATGTACCTTCCAGCTGACTCCATAAGAGTGTGAGAAAGAAGAAAGTTAGTAAAAATGTTTAGAAGAATAAAGCTGTCATTTTTAACACCCCTGGTACACAGGAAGGACAATGGCTTTTTTTCTCTAAAACACAATAATGTAAAGATTCAAAGACATAAGGAGGTAACTGCCTGTGAAATAACTATTTAAAAAGAGAATTTAAAATATCTAAAAAATATTTTTAAATAATATTTTTTCATCTAGAAAGTATTACATAGGTACTAGTTTTGCTACATATTTTGTAACCTAGAGAAAACATCACAAAATATATTTTGTCTCTTTTTCACTTCCGATTTTGTTCTTCTGTAAAAGTTACAATTTCTGTTAGCTTATACTTGTTTCATAATTTTTTTTCCTTATTTCCTCCTCCAATCTTTATAATTTTTATAAAGATGTGGTTATGTATTAAGTAAGATGAAAACAACTTGGAATAACAAAACATTTTTTTATTTTTTTAAATATATTTTATTGATTTTTTACAGAGAGGAAGGGAGAGAGATAGATAGTTAGAAACATCGATGGGAGAGAAACATCGATCAGCTGCCTCCTGCACATCTCCCACTGGGGATGTGCCCGCAACCCAGGTACATGCCCTTGACCGGAATCGAACCTGGGACCTTTCAGTCCGCAGGCCGACGCTCTAGCCACTGAGCCAAACTGGTTTCGGCGGAATAACAAAACATTTTAAATAGATAATTTATTTAACAAAGATGATAATAGGGACAAAATATGGGAGAACTTAAAAATCATTTGGTAAATAAAGATGGTAACTTTAACCAATGAAATGCTCTGTTCATATTACCAATTAAATATTGTTCTCAGTTTAAGCCCCAATGAAAAACAAGTCTGATTAATTGGACTAAAAGGTATTTAAATATTATCTAACCTAGATTATTGTCTTATCATTAAAAACTATCCTAAATTTCTATTAATTCTGTTAAGCTGTGCCACTCTCCCATTACCATCAGAGCCCCAACATCCTCTTGTTAGAACAGAACTGAACATATAATTCATAACACATGCTGGAGACTGAAAGTCCCTCACAAATTCCTATGTTGAAATCCTAACCCCAAGGTGATGGTATTAGGAGGTGGGGTCTTTGGAAAGTGATTAGGTCATGAGGATACAGCCCTACGGAGTGGGATTCATGCTCTTATAAAACAGGGCCCAGAGGGGTCCCTCACCCCTCCCACCATGGGAGGTTACTGTGAAAAGACAGCCATTTAGGAAACAAACCTTCACAAGTCACAGAATCTGCCAGCACCATGATCTTGGACTTCCCAGACTCCAGGACTGTGAGAAATGAATGTTGGCCATTTATAAGCTCCCCAGTCTATACTATGTTTGTTATAACGGCCTGAATAAACTAGACAGCATGTTTTGTCAGAAGGGAAACAAAATAAAGAAACTTGAATGATTAAAACTCTGGGGTAAAGGAGGATGGTTAATTTCTTTCTCGACATGAAGAAAATATTTTTAAAGCAAAGCATCAACTAAGTACTGAAGGAGAAACAATAAGACCATGTCTTCTCTGTGTGTTCCACAGAATGTTAGGCATAAGAAAACTTGTAAGGGGGAAGAGATTCCACGGTTAAATAAAGTCATAACACACTGGGCATTAGCTTGTGGTAGTCAATGAAAAGTAATATTGTTAGGAAACCTGTTTGACTAAGCATTTCTCAAACTTAATTGACCATAGAACCCTTTTTCATGTAACACTTTTATCATTTCATATACTTATCTGAAAAATACATTTTGTGAAATGTTCATTCATTCACCTTTAAGGAGGACCAAGATAAGAATACAATTTGTAACTGTCCCAATATAGCTTATTAAAATAATGCTAGCAAAAGCATTTCCTACCCACATGGTACAGATAGAGATCTTTGTAAGGCCAGAAAGTACATTTCAAAACTAAGTTTAGTATATAAAATCTTTTGTAATCTGTCCCTGATTAGTTTCTTTTCTCATCTCCTGCCACTTTCCCCACATCAACCTGAATTACCGTTGTCACTAGCTAGTTATTAATATTAATAACAGAAAAGGAGCAAAGGGAGGCCAGACATTATAAGCTTGGTCATCTAGGCAGCTCCACTAGAAAGCTGCAACTTTACACCCCCCAGGGAACCACTAGTCCCCACAGATAACCGGGGAAGGGGTTCAACAAAGGGGAAAATGGACACGTGCACAGTGAAGATGGGGTGAGGCAGGGAAGATGCTTGCCTGCTCGTCTAGCCTGGGAACCATGGATTGGCTAGGAGGGTGAAGCCACTGCAAGCCCTCAAAATCCCAAAGGATTCATTGGTTAAAATCCACAGACAAAGGAATTCTCTCTCTTGTTCCTCCTGCTTCGCTCCAGCGTGTTCCAAAACCCCCGCTAGCCTGCCATGTGACCCTAGAAGCCACATGGCCCGTGGTCACGTGAACCCTACAAGCAATGGGCTGCACCTGAGATCACAAGCTAAGTTAGCCACTAAGTTAGCCAGATACTGGACTGGAATAAGGAGGGAGGACTCTGGGTAATGGCTCTGACTCTAGCCCGGCTGAAGACAAAATGGGACTTTTCCATGGTGGCACCTCGGAGGGGAACTCCCTTAATGTGACCTCATCAATAACGCTTTCCACGATCGCTCACCCTCCTGTGGGAGCCTCGGGGAATTCTTGTTCCCACAGCACCCCAAGAAGCCACTTCTACCAGCAACGGGTGGGGCACAGAGGACACCCCACCAATAACACAACCGCACTGACTTTTTACCCCCTCAGAAGGTGCTTTTCACCTTCCCAACATGGAACCTTGACACATGCTACTGCCTCTGTCTGAACTTTGCCCTCCCCGTTGCAATGCCTGGGCATTTTCCTTCCAGGTTCAATGCCAATGGCCCTTCCTCTGTAAAGTCTTCTGAAAGCAGACTTACTCCCCTGTGTATCCCTGCTTTCCCCTCCATACTTCTGTCTATAGCCCTAAGTACATTATGTTATAATCATGTATTTAAACACCCTATAGTAGATATGAGGGCCTCAAGAGTTATGACCATGTCTTATTATTCTTTATATAGCAAGAATGTATAGATTATACCATATTTTAAGTATTTATAGTTTTCTACCATATATTTAAGGGCCTGATAAATACAATATGTAGCAAGAACTATAAAAATTCTTACTTTGGTTATTCTGCTTTGGAGCACAAACTCCTTGGCAATATTATAAAATCAGAAAAACCAATGTATACTAAGATGTTTCCTACATCTCTCTGTATAAATAGGAAATTCTAGGAACAACCCAGCAGGGGAATTTCAGGTGAGTAGCAAGAAAATTAAAGACACATGGAAAGTAAGTGGCCAAAAGCAGTATGTGGAAACATGTCAATGGCATAGTATTACATTAAAATAACAGAACTGAACATTGTATGCTCCTGATAAAGACTGAACATGAATTTGGAGTGATGTAAACTGAGCTAACAGTCACTTGATTCTTTGAGAAACTATAGCCATCCCGTTAGACTGTAATCGTGTGAACTGCAGCATTACCGATAAAGAGAATTCAATTCTTAAAAGTCTGTGCCACAAACGGCCCGTAAAATAACCTGGAAGCAGAGCCTGAAGCTATCACAGTGGCAATATGAATCCTTGAAATTCTAGGTCACAGAAATTTGAGCACCTGTGGCAAATTAATAGAAAAATATCTGGGGAAATTTTCTTTGCTTCCGCCATCAATTATGTGAAATATTTGCAGCTGAATCCTGCAGTGCCGGTCCGTCAAGGTGCCATCTATGCAGAATTATAAGCTAATAATTTCTTGATGTCAATCGCACTTGTGTTCAAGGAATCTTCCTGTACATCTGGAAGTGTTTTAACTGTTTATTCACATTAGTGTACATCTGAGCCTCTGAGGCAATCGGTCCATGTTTTAGTCTTCTAATCTTTAGGAAAGTCACATATGAGACCCCTGCTCCAAGTGGTAGAGAGGGGCACAGCATTGATCCTAAAAAGGCTGCTGGCACAGGTAGGAAATCAGCACTCGGTTACTTCAAAGGAGGAAAAGAATGTCTACAAGCAGTATCTGTGCATCATTCTCAGTAAATGTGCTTAACTAATACATTTCCAAGATATAAGAGTGGATGCCCTGCCCTTTGATTTCAAAATTTCCTCCCTTTGGCTTTTTTTAAGCTTGACCTGGACATCAGCTTTCACCCTTATTTTTCAAAGGCACCCTGAAAAGGCCTGGACTTGAATAACTAGTGAAGCATTGAACCCTCAGATTGAAGGAAAGGTGATATTCTTGTTCCATGGACTCCTCAAGCATATGCCCTTCCATCAAAATCACAAAATACCCAAAAAAAGGTTAAACTTCCTGACGGAGTCCAGGGAACATTCCACAGGAATGAATGGAAATAGGTGGCCCTTACTGAGCCTTTGCCACAGGGCTGGCAGTGTTCTGAGTGTTTTACATGCATTAATTTATTTGCCAGTCACTACAACCCTATGAAGTAAGGACTCTGATTGTTCCCACTTTACAGATGAGGAAATTGAAATACAGAGGCTAAGCCCATGATCTACTAGTTAGAAGTTGATAAAGCCAGAATTAAACACTGGAAATCTGGCTTGAGTCTATCCTCTTAACTTATATAGAATCTAGCTATACTATACTGCCACTCATCACACTAGTAACAGTGATGATTACCTTGATAACAGCAATAAAAATACCTTGTTAATAGCAACAAAAATAATTACTATCTGTTGAATATTTAAGATATACCAAGGTAAGCAATTTCACACATTACCCTACTTAATCTGCATATCAATTCTTAGATGCCCATATACCCATTTCTGAAATGAACTAACAGAGTCCGTGAATAGAACAAGTGCTCTGAGCAAGAAATAGTGAACGTTGGACCAAGCTTTTATTCTTTCCAGGCACAAGGGAACCAATTCAAGCCACACAGCACCTTTAATCTTTTATAGCCCTTCTTCTGGGCAGACTGAAAGAAATGCTCTATTGTGATGGAAGCACTTGCACTGTGCCTGACAGACAACGTGTGGCTTATGTAAATGGTAATAGTCATCATCACCACCCATATTTTGCATATACTTCTATACTGAAGTACCACAAAACATTGTATTTATTTACGCATTTATACCCTTTACACATCTTTATCTCTTTTAGGCCATCAGCTCTACGAAAATAAAGACATTATATTTTTTTGCTTTTGTGTAACCAGTGTTACAGCATAATTTTCGATCCATAATATGAGCTCAGAAAACATTTACCAAATTTTGGTAACTATGACCTCTGACACCAACTTTCTCTCATTTTGGTATCATCTCAGTTTTTCTTCAGGAAAATGTTACTGTTTATTGATCCTATAGGCCTTGTAATTGAGCCCGATATCCAGAATTTCTGATTCAGTAAGTTCAGGGTGAGGCCAGGGAATATGCATTTCTAACAAATTCCGAGGTGATTCAGATATTGCTGGTAACAAGTGTTGGAGAGTTCAAGCCTTCCCCAGAAGACAGGGTTTATCAAAGGTGGATATTTGTCCATGGAAGAAGTGTATTCTCAACAGAGTATTCATTTCTAGAGAATCAATCACAAATATAAACAGGCACGTAGTATGTACAGATACCAATAGAGGTGCAGTGAAAGAATTAGTTGCTGCTCTCAAGGAATTGATTGAAACAGTATTAGTTTTATGCAAAGTGTGACTATAGAGTTATAGACAAGGAGTATAGTAAGAAACTCACAGAACAAAAAGGAGTGTATTCCCTCCAAAGCCCTTGCTGTGGGAGGCTGCAGTTACAGCAGTAATTGCCCACTGCTCCATACGTTTTTGGAACTTTTCCCTCTAAAATGATCTTCGGAGCATTTGGCAGTCTTCCAAATGGTCTAAATGGAGGCAAAATTTGGTATTTTAAAATTAGAATTGATTTTTGGGAACAGCCAAAATACTATGAACAAAATGAATGAGAGATTTAGGGTCCGAACCAAGATATGTTATAAAATAAAACTGCTATTTATAGTGGGGCTAATCCAGTAATTTAAAGATAATTTCATAAGGGAAGTATCAGAAATGTTTCCATCAATGCCACCTGTGTTGGAATATGTGTTTAGACTTAGAAACTACAGGGTGTCCCCCCAAAATGTATACACATTTGAACAGCTGATAGCTTAATTTTGAAAATGGAATGTATTTCAATAAACACTGCCTTCTCCTTTTGCTCTACTTCTTTTTGATTCGATGATTTTCAGCAGTGGTATGCTTAAAACCCTTTCTCTTTCTCTTTTGTATATCTACAATAGATTTTTGCTTTGTGGTTACCATCAGGCTTACATAAAACATCTTATATTCATAACAGTCCATTTTAAGCTGATAACTGCTTAACTTCAACCACATACTAAAGCTCTATATTTTTATCCCCCCAACACACATTTTATGGTTTTTATGTCACAATTCACATCTTTTTACTTTATATATCCAGTAATCAATTATTGTAGTTATAGTTATTTTTACTACTTGTCTCAACATTTATGCTTGATTTATAAGTGATTTGCCCACTGTTACTATACTGAAACAGTCTAAATTTAACTATATGTTTACTTTTACCAGTGATATTTATGCTTTCATATGTTCTCCTGTTGCTGATTAGCATACTAGTACTTTCATTTCAGCTTGAAGAATTCCCTTTAACATTTTTTGTCAGGACAGTCTAATAGTGGTGAATTCCTTCAGCTTTTGCTCCTCTAGAAAACTCTCTCCTTCAATTCTGAAGGACAACTTTTCCAGGTAGGGTCTTCTTTGTTGACAGTTTTTATCTTCCCACACTCTGACAATATCAAGCTGGCCTACAAAGTTTCTACTGAAAAATCTGCCTTTAGTCTTATGGGGGTTCCCTTGTACATAAAAAACTGTTTTTCTCTTGCTGCTTTTAAGATTCTTTCTCTTTAACTATTGACAATTTAATTATAATGTGTCCTAGTGTGGATTTATCTTTGAATTTGTCTTCTACAGAGAATTTTCTGGGCTTCTTAGATCTGGATGTCTATTTCTTTCCCCAGGTTAGGAAAATTTTTAGCCATTATTTCTTTAAATAAGCTTTCTGTCCCTTTCTCTCTTTCTTCTCCATCTGGGGCCCCTGGAATGTGAATATTGGTCCTCTCGCTAGTGCCTCATAAGTCCGTGAAGCTTTCTTCACTCTTTTTCATTCTTTTCTTTTTGTTGCTCTGATTAGATGAATTCTACTGCCCTGTCATCAAGTTTTCTGATCCTTTCTCCTGCTTGACCTAGTCTTCTTTTGAAACCTTCCTTGAAATCTTCAGTACAATTCTTGTATTCTTCAGCTCTATTATTTCTGTTTGGTATTTTCTGTTTGTTGAAATTCTCACTTTGTTCATGCATTGTTCTCTGGACCTTGGTGACATTGTCATGATCACTATTTTCCAATCTTTATCAGGAAAGTCCTTTATCTCCATTTCATTTTTTTCAGAGTTCTTTTGTTTGGAATTATTCTTCTGTTTCTTCATTTTCCTTGACTCTCTTTGTAGGCTTCTGTGCTTTAAGATAATACATACACTTCTCCCAGTCTTGAACAAGTGGTTTCATGTACAGGAGATGAACCTTATACTTCAGCTTGGCCTACACTCTTGGTTGTCTCTCAAACACTGTGATTATTCAAGCTGCCATCTTTGTTCATAGTGGCTCCCAGTAGTTGATATGTGCCAAGACCTGTCAGTTTCCCAAAGGAAAGATCTCGATCATCAGCTAGATGCAGACGGACTGAAATTCAGACCTTCAGAAAGTAGCTTTTGAATTGTGCAAATAGACTTCTTTCAGGGAAAGACTGATAGATGGGTGTTTCTGTCTGCTCCTTCAGGACTCAGTCCTGGGGACAATCACTGGTTAAGAACTGCTTCTTGTTTTCTACGCTTTTGTGGATTTGGCAAAAACAAGCCCCACTGGCCATCAGGCAATCAAGCAGTGTGCCCTCTGGATAGCAGCTGCCCCAAGTGCACCCCAGACCTTCCGACCCATTTCAAGTGGGGATTTACTTGTTTATTTAATATGTAGGCGTTATTGAGCTAGTGTCAAGGTTTCTTTCAGAGGGAATTGAACCATGTGTAGCTGCTTATTTGGTATATATGTGGAAGGAGGTGAATTTAGGAGACTATGTTGTCATCTTTGACCAGAATTCCCCAAAATAATAAAGTTTTATTTTCTGCTCACAGTACCTATTCATACCAGGTTTTCTGGGTGCCTACCTTGGCTTCCCCTACTCTAGAATCCAGGCTAATGGAGTAGCCACTCTCTGGAACACTAACAGTGACTGTCACAAAGGGGAAAACACTCTGGAACATCTCTCTAATCAATAAGTAAATGCTCGGTTTACATCTCATTGGCTATCAAAACTCACATGTTTTCACCAAGACCCTATGGCTTCAGGAAGCACAAAGCTATTTATGTGCAGAGAGCCACAAATAGCTGATGACCAGACTAATGAACACCACACTGAGCTAAGAGGGACTCAGTAAAGGCAGAGGGTGGATGTGAATCACCATGGGACTGAGATGGGCACCATAAAGAGAGAAAAAGGCCAAATAAAAGATGGTAAAGTCATCACAAATAACTGCACCCATTAAACACCATATTTTGAAGCATATTTATGACACAGAAAATTGTTAAAACATGTTTCAAATTGTGCATATACTCCAACCCCAATAGTATCTGTGTAAATTTATTCAATAAAAAATCACTCAAAAATAGATGAAAGGGTAAAAGTGGTTTTTTACTCTCCCAACCTGAATATAAAATGACAGCTTTAATATTGCCCATTCTCCTCTTTTTTCTATTTATTTCTCCCAATATACCTTTTTAAGTTGTCTCTAAACTGATTAATAGTGATGAGTTAAGCAGACGGATATTTCAAAGGATTAGATTCTGCTACTGAGTTTTGGGGAATTAGTAGGTGTTCTTCTATTCATTTTGCACAGTTTTAATTAATAATCTGACTTAAATTTTAAAATTAAACTTTTCTTTCAAAGAGAAACTACATTTTAGGGAAAATAGAGGAACTAGGGAACATATAAGGACCATTACCAAGGATTTAATGTTCACATGAAATTCCAAAAAATAGGCTGGTTATTGTTAACTATCATGGGGAAAATAGGTGGTGATAGTACATAGGTCCCTTTAAGGCAGAAAGGGTAGGCGCGAAGGGCTGTTGTGCAGCTAAAGTATAATATTTAGTTGATGTAAAATATTTCATCTGGTACTTTGAAGTAGGTGGTGTGTGTGTGTGTGTGTGTGTGTGTGTGTGACCACAAATCAAAGTATAAACAAGACATGAGCAAAATGGCATTTTATAAACATCTGGATAATGTGTTCCTCAGGCCTATGCCTAAAGATTCAGAAATCAGCTGGCAATAATTCCAAACCCATCACTGATTAAAACACTTTCAAACATAAACCTCTGGGTCTTGCTGTGGTTTCAGATTGCACTGGAACATTCCATAAGTTTAATCCATTTCATAAACACTATGCTGAGGTATAGCCTTAAATATAGAGTTTGAATTTTAAAAAGAAGAGGTAACTAAAGTCATCCAAAAATATATGCAAGTTAACGCTTAAAAAATTAGTAATCAAATAGAAACTATTATTTCTACCTTTAGAGCTATAATTTAACTTTTGTGAGAAATTAACATCTATTACCTTTTTGAATCATAAAAAATGCCATCAAATATTGAATCAATTCTCCATAATCTGATCCCTTTTCAGGCAATCTCTGCTTTTAAATAGCAAAACAGAAATAATTTGTAAAGTTATTTTCCTAGTTGCCCTGCAAGCATATTATATAACCTAATAGATCTGGGAAATTTTCCTAAGCAACCTGGCATAATGTCTTAAAACTGTCAACAGATTTGCTGAGCTTGTCACGAGCCTTCTGCTTTCATTAAAAATAAATCATTCATCAACCTGTGACTAAATGTTATCATTAATTACCAGAATTTAAACATTTGGCTACCAGGTTGACTTTGGCAACCAAAAATTTCTAGCTCACCAAAGGGCATATAAAGAACTCATGAATTAAATTAACTCATTCTGGTCACTTAATTGTGTAATTATAAATATTGATAATATATTATATTGTAATCATATAATATTAGAAATATTAAGTGAATTCACAAAACATCTCAGGTACTTAGCCAAGCCAGATTCTGTGCTAAGACAATGAAGATAGGCTATGTCTGTGAACAAAACAAATGTAATTCTTGTCTTTTGGGGAAAAAATAAGTTTCCATTTTTGCAAAAGCTTTTTGAGCTTTTATTTCCAGCCTAACCTGAATGCTATACTCAGGCTCTCCACTCCACTCCTTAGGACAGGCATTGTTTATATATTTACCTCTATATGTCTAGCACTAAGTATGCACCTAATACATAGTAGGCTTTTAATAAATGTTTGATAGATGGATGAATGAATGATAAATGAATAAGATTATTTCCATGATTTTTTTTACCAAGTTCTCGTACATTTCATTTTTTTTTTAAATAAAAATTATATGAGGTATGTATTATTACCCAGACAAAAAAAAAGTGAAGACACTCTGGCTCAAATTTAAGTAATTTGCCCAATATCACACAACTAGTGATTAAAGGAACTGAAATTTGAACTAAGATTTTGTCAAAATCGACAAAGAATGTTTTATGGGGGACATGCTATCTCTCACTACTCTCCCCACATTATGCCCCATCCTATTCCTCCAATTAGCTATTGGTGCTATCTCCTTATGTTTGAAAATATAGAGGACAAGCAGATTTAGGATGCAGTTTTAAATATTCCTTAAATAAGAACATTTACTAAGAATTCATTTAACTATTATTCATTGAGGCACTCTTCTGGGTTTGGAAAATATGGCAGCAAATATGATATTTTGTTATCATGGTTTGTGGACCTTTGGGGTTTTCACGGCCCTGCATTCTGCATTGTTTCATCTTTGAAAACATGAAACACATAACTGTCTTGTATTCTGCTGCTCAAGCCAACATCCTGTGCAAGACTCCTGTAACCCTTATGAACACAGACCTGCCCACTTAGACTCCTGGTGAGTACAGATAATCATAATTTCTGAAGTTTCTGTAGTCTTACAGCCTCCTTCTCTCCTGCTGGGGAGGAAGAAAAGCATTGGGTGCGGCCATGTATAAAGTCCTGAAGTCCCTTCAGGAAATCAGGGAACCCAATGACAGTATCTTCCATCCTCTCTGACTGAGAGACTATGGCAGCAGAGTTCTGGCTCTGGAGAGTGGGGATTAGCGCAGATAAACACACGAGGTCGTTAGGTAGGCTTGACTGGGGGCCAGGCGCTCTTGGTCGGCAGCACCAGAACAAGTTGTTTAGGAAGTGAAAGAGGAACAGTGTCCACCTACTCCCACCTTTCCTCTTGTCACAAACCATCTTTTCCCTTACATCTCTCAGTATTTTACATCTTACAGCCATCCCCATAAATGTCTGTTGTGTGTCCAGGCAAAAGCAATACTTGCTATTATAAGTTCTAGCCAGTTACTATATGACCTGTAATCATTAAAACCAATAATTATTATGGGCACTATTACAATGTGTCAAATACAATTTGTTATTAATTTTACTTGATGTCAACATCAAAACTGTTCATGACTTCTCAGTCTTCACAGTTTGTTGCTTAAGCAGCATAATTGTCTGTTCACAACTTTAAAGCCATTAAATGACTTTCCCACCAAGACCATCCATCCTCCATGGAATTCCTTGGCAATTCAGTAACAGAAGACATTGGTATGCTGCTACTCACCTGAGAAGAGCCTAACAAGGCTGTAGCTAAGCGTTAAAAACAGAAAACAAATCAACGAGCTGTCATCAAAATCCTCCTGGAAACAGTCAACAAATTAGCATTTTATTCATTGACAAACACATATAAACAGTGTATTCTTGACTATGAGAAACCTGAGAATTCCTTTTCTTCTTCACATATGCTTCCATGTATAAAAGAAATAAGCTTCTTCAATTCAGTCTCAACCCTTTACCCCTTTACTCCCCACCATCATCACGTATCTCCTCCTACCCAACTTCGGTATCTCTGTTGCCTCCTCCCCTCTATGAACAGGGACCTTGCCAGGGTCAGCCTTCAGTATTTTTGGACTCAGTTTACACTCCTGCTACACTCTTCTTCCATGGAAATGTCATTCCTTCCCATACATTCAATTATCACAGCTACTGAGAGGTCTGCTTCCCACTCCAAGTCTAACTTCTCCAACTCTGACTTCTCCGCCAGGAACCTAACATTGATTTCAATGATCTGATATCTCCACCTGAATTAGGCCCCAAACCCAAAGCATCATCTTTCTCCCACTCCAAACCTGTTTCCTTTGTATTCCTGTAACTGTTATGGGCTTGAAATTCTAAAAACTAAACTATTTTTTCCCTCCATCTGAATCGGCTAGGCTTAAATTCTACTGCATGTAACAAAATCTCAATGGCTGAAGGTGATTTAATCCTCCCTCATGGAGAAGTCTCATAAAACTTAACCTAGGTCTGATATGATAGGACAGTTCTGCTCCATGAAGTCTTTGGGGACTCAGGCTCCACCTAGTTCAACCCTCCACTATTCCTAGGATCCCAATGGGCATCCAGAAGTTGACCAAGATTATCTAAGCAGCAGGTCTATGTAGTAAGACAGAAAAAGTCATAGAAGAAAATGCCTATATATCAATCAAAGTCCATATTCCTAAACTAGCTTCTTAAGACCAACCAAAATTTGATCATAGACTACTTTTCTGGTCGTAAGTAATTCCATTGCCTAAAACTGAGACCACCTAACTACTTACAATAATATTTGCTACCATCAGCTTAAAAAGAAAAAAGAAAACATATCCTGAAACATAAAGTGGAGCTTTATAGTGAATAATATTGTAATTACTATCTATGGTGCCAAGTGGGTCCTTGAAATATCGGGGGAACACTTTGTAAAGTCTATGATTGTCTAACTCTTATGCTGTTCACCTCAAACTAAACCAATGTAATATTGAATGTAAACTGTAATTGAAAAATAAAATTTTTAACAAGTGGAAAAAAAAAATATTTGCTACCATTTATTGAGAATCAGAGAGTTTACATAGATTAATACCAATCTTCACACACACACACACACACACACACACACACACACACACGCTAAATAATTAGTATTATTCCATTAAAGATGAGAAATATGAGATTCAGAAAGGTTAAGCAACAAGGGCATAGTCCCATATTTATAAATAAAAAGGGATTTGAAAGCATATCTGTGTGACCTAAAATACATTGTTTCTCTGCCTCCTCCATGCCCAGCCCCACCCTTTAACACAGAGATAGTTATCAGACCTGCTCTCCTTTTTAATGGTGTTGTTCCTTCTCCTACCTCACCCAGATGCCCATATTCTCTATTCCTGTTGAGATCCATCACTTCTTGACATTCAAACCATCTTCCATGATCAATTAAAATACTCTTTCCTTCATGAAAACTTCTGACTTATTTGCCCTCCAGTCCTCTACTCAATTCTGCAACAATCCCAAGTATTTTTCCACCAAATGCCCACAATAGTTTTGTTTGTATTTCCTTTTAAGTTTTAATCATACCTTATCATATATCATGGTTGTCTCTATCCTAGCCTGCCCTGCCTGAAGGCTCCTCATTCCCAGAGTGCTGGACCAGTGTTTCTGTCATGTGCAGCCCCAGTATGGGTAGTGCTGAGTGCCAGGCATTCTGGGTAATTACCTACTTTTTGTTAAGTGAATAAACCTGAATTTAATCAATATACCAAGTTTGCCTAAGGATAGGCACACCTTTTAAGATGTATGTTCTCTGCAAAAGCTGTGATGCCAGAATTAGCAAAGGGAAGTGAGAATATGAAGACTGTATTATGATATCCTCGTCATGTTCCTACATCTTCAGTGTCACAAAGTACTGATTGGGGAAACAGAAAATCTTGTAAGTTTTAGTGACGTAACAACCTTCCTCAATCCTTGTTGTTTTTCCTCCTTCTGTTCCAATTTTGTCTCCTCAACTCTGTCCCCAGTCCATTAACTTTTTGCCCCTTTCATTGTTCTTCCCAATTTTCTGTTTAGTCTTAGTCACAAGCTTCTAAAATTACTGGTAAAAAGCAGACACTTTCTTAGATAACTGGCCATACAATTTTGCTCCTAACTGCAGTATTTTTGTTTGGTTTCTATTTTCTATGGTCTAAAAATGCTCATGCTGGCTTAGAATGCAGCCAATTAAATGTAGACAATTGTTACTACACAGCACCAACAAAAGCATCCCAGTCTTATTCATTTTTCTATGAACAATGCACAGCCCGATGTCTAATGGTTAGTAGTGATTCAACACCTGCCTGGTGAAGAGTGAGTAAATGACTCCAGGGGAGACACCACTTTATTCTTGACCCTCCTCCACTACATTTCAAAGAATTAAACTACATCAAAATTCAAATTTTTAAAATTCAAAATAAATCAGCCTTTAATACCAGGAAACTCACACTGAAAGCCCATTTACTCGTTTTAAAAGCAAGCACTACAGCCTTTTGTTGAGAAAGTATAGGAATGCTGCCTAAAGCTCAGCTAGTACAAAGGGAAAAGGAATGAGAAATCTTCCTTTAGAATTTTAGGTTAAGTGTCCGGGGGTCTGAGACATCCTACTTCCTATGTATTCAGCAAAGAGCTTAATTCTACCCTGCGGTGGGAAGAGACCCAAGACCACGCTCCCGGCGGATCTGCCCTGTGAACTGGAGGAGTTCCTAGAGGCTGCACACATTTGCACATCCCATGTACACCAGGTTCAACCTTTCCCGCTGCTCAATACCAATAAATGCTTAGAAAAGGCTACCTTCCCACTCCCGTGCCTGGCAAGGAAAGGGACTGCTACTAAGCCCAGGAGTTTGAGGGAATCTGAAAAGAGATTCAAATACACGGAGGAACCATCCACAGGACCGCTTTTATGCCAAGCATGTGGGACAATCACTGATATGAATAAACAGCAGGCCCCCAGCTTTGAAGCAGTGGCCAGTATTCTCTCAGTGCAATAACAGCTAAGCTTTCAACTGGGAAATTGCCTTTACTGAAAATATGCTATTATTGGTGATTTTTTTTTCTATTGAATGTCTACTCAGTGCTTACTTACATTGCTCCTTTGTTGTTTTAGAGCAGCGGTTCTCAACCTGTGGGTCGCGACCCCTTTGGGGGTTGAATGACCCCTTCACAGGGGTCGCCTAAGACCATCGGAAAACACATATATAATTACATATTGTTTTTGTGATGAATCACTATGCTTTAATTATGTTCAATTTGTAACAATGAAAATACATCCTGCATATCAGATATTTACATTATGATTCATAACAGTAGCAATATTACAGTTATGAAGTAGCAATGAAAATAATTTTATGGTTGGGGGTCACCACAACATGAGGAACTGTATTAAAGGGTCGTGGCATTAGGAAGGTTGAGAACCACTGTTTTAGAAGATGTGTTGAAGTCTGATAATCCACTACATCAAGCATGTCAAACTTGCGGCCCGTGAGCTGCATGTGGCCCACAATGAATATTTTTGCAGCCCAGCCAATATAACGGTATGTAAGAAACGTTTTAATAAAAATTTCATAACTTAATTTTTACAATATCCTGTCAGTGAATACTTTAGCAGCCGACTGCCACGTCATTAGTCTTGTTCTGACTTGTTTGGCATGTGCAACAGGAAATATTTTGCTTTAGAAAAACAAGAAAAATAGGTTTATTGGCATTACGCTTATTAATTTGTGCAGTTCTTCAGTGTCTGGTAAGTTAATGTTCAAGAAAAAAATATTAATTTTTATTAAAATGTTCTATTATTTGATGTTAACGATGACTCATTTCAGTCCTTTGTATTCAGCATGTCTCTATCAAAATAAACCTACGTTTCTATGAAAATTGAAGCTTTTCTTTTTTTGCGGCCCACATACACTTAAACCTTATTTGGCCCGTGTTAGCCTTGAGTTTGACATGCTTGCGCTACATGATAGTCTAACACGTTGTAAAAGTACTGAAAGTACCCGCAGGACAGCCCCCGGGTCGAGGGGGCAAGGGCAACACAGCAGGCGAGCCCTCAGTGTGCTCGGTGTCTCTGAAACAGTCAACAGGCCTCCCATGTTCCCAACAGAACTATTTGGTACGAGGCCCAACCAAGCTACTAGATTGAATGAAGACCTAAAAAGTATTGGTCCGGTTAAAGGGAAGCCTCAATCCTAAGATTTAAACTTTAATCATGTTGGAGAATAAGTTGCCAACCTCTATTAAAATTAAAAATTCATATTTTTCAATCCAGAAATTCCATATATTAGTAATTTTCATAGATAAATAAGTGCACAAAGATGCATACACTTGAATTTTAATTGTAAGATTGTAAAAGTAAAAATTAGAAATACTCAGCATGTCCATAAATAGGGAGAAAGCTACATAAACGATAGAAGACAATATACCCTGCAAAGAAATAATCTGCAGGATTTAAAAACAATGAAAGAGACTTCTAGGTATAATGCATTGTTCATAGTAGGCCAACATAAAAAAAAAAAAAACACCACAAGAGAAGTCAAATAAACTACAAAAACCAGATTTAGAGCTAACAGAGCGTTACTGAAGCATAAAGGGCTAAAAAAAGTAAAATTCCAGAAAGAAAAGAACCCAGAGGTGAGCTGAGTATATGCACGGGCCACCTGCCACTCCAGAGCTGGTGCTTGTAAAGAATCAGGATAGGCCCAGGCAGAGGACGCTGCCAGGGTGAGAAGCAAGCAGGTCCTCGGCAGCCTCTGGCCTTCAGTGACGAGAGTGGAGACTTGAGGGGCCTTGACTACAGAGTTGGCCTCTCCGTCAAGTTGCCTGTCAGGTTCTAAAGCTGCACAGAGCAGAAAACTAAAGAGCTAAGCCCAAACCCCTCAAAAGCAGGCCAGAAATTCTGTATTTTGTCAAAGTTAAAGATTCAAAGATCTACCAGGCTCTTAAATGAAAGTCCGGAGGGCCATGCTCTGGAAACAGGGAGAGCCACAGGCCGTCGAAGGCTCAGTGAAAGCGCAACTTATCCTGATGCAACTTGGTCTGTAGTTGGATTAAGGTGATAGTCCCTCAACTTGATTTGTCTAGTAAAGGTAAGGTAAACCTTGAAATCCACTGTTGCTGTGAGTAAATTGCTTTGTTTTGTTTTTATTTATTGATGAGAGAGAGAGAGAGAGAGAGAGAGAGAGAGAGAGAGAGAGAGAGAGAGAAAGAAACACCAACTTTGCTGCTCCACCTACTCATGCATTCATTGGTTGATTCTTGTATGTGCCCTGACAGGGACTGAACCCACCAGGGGTCCTCAAACTACGGCCCACGGGCCACATGTGGCCCGTCGGGTGTTTTTGCCGCCGCTGCCTGTTGCAAACAATGTCTGGCATGCAAAACAAATATTATCAGGCAAAATACAAACTACACATTTACATAACATACACACATACATACTCCTTACACACATACATGCATATGTCAATGCATGGAAAGTCTAGAAGAATATACATCAAATTCACACAATGTCTGGCATGCAAAACAAATATTATCAGGCAAAATACAAACTACACATTTACATAACATACACACATACATACTCCTTACACACATACATGCATATGTTAATGCATGGAAAGTCTAGAAGAATATACATCAAATTGACATTGGTGATTCTATCTAAGGATACTGGCTGGAAGACAGTAGTAGCGGGTACTCAAGGGGAATACCTATCTGTATTGTTCAAATCTTATTTTTTAAAGTTATTAATTCTCAAAACTAAAACGGTTTAGTCACCTTGGAAGGAGAGAAATACACACAGCGTCCTGCATCACAGAAAACTGTTTTCTGCACTATAGCAGCTGGGCAATTAGTGTGGCCGCTGCCTATTTGCCTTGATGGGATAGCAGGAAAGAAGCCTGTAGGAGTAAAGGGAGTTAGATCTCATCTTATTAACTACCCAGCAGTGGAGATTTCAGTCACATCCATTTTATTAATACGATTTTGCATTAACGATTTTCATTTAGGGAGAAAAAGAAATAACATTCAGTTTATTTGAGACTTGCTAGGCAAAGAATTTGGAAGGTAAGCCAGGAATTGGAAATAAAGATTAAACTCAAAGTAGGCAGAAGATTATATGACAAAGGCAGACACACCTGCCTGTCTTGATGAGGCCTGGCACAAGTTGGAGAAAACAGATAGTCGAAGAGGAACAATTACAATTGAAAGCTGGGGGGAAGTGTGTAGAAGGACCCCTAGACAGGCCTGGATTCCCCCAAGATTGTCATGACTCCCTCCCCTGTGTTCTCACAAGACTTCCTATTTATCTTATTAACCTTCGACATTCTTCCTTGAGATATAGTCTTCATGTCCACATCTTCTCTGCACTCAACACCGAGGCCCCAAAGGGCAGACACTGTGTTGAGTGGATCTCAGCATCCTGCCTCCCTTCCAGCCACATCCACACATGCTTTGTGCTCTTCACTTCTTTATCATCTCAGCCAAGGTATTTCTAAACGTAGTGCTTATCAGCAAGAAAACAGACATTCACATTGCAGGGCACAATTCATTAAAGCAATCAGTTCTTCTGCCCAGCTGGTAGGGCTCAATGGTTGAATGTCAACCCATGAACCAGGAGGTCACAGTTTGATTCTGATCGGGGCACATGCCCAGGTTGTGGGCTCGATCCCCAGAAGGGAGCATGCAGGCGGCTGCCAATCAATGACTCTTTCTCATCATTGATGTTTCTACTCCCCTTTTCCCTCCTTCCCTCTGAGGTCTACATATATATATAGCCAAAGAATCTATCTATCTACCTATCTATCTATCTATCTATCTATATATCAAAGAAACAATCAGTTGAATTATGAATTCAGTATCTAATGTCTGCCTAGCATTATGCTAAACTCAGTTTTTTGCAGCATAAAGATGGTCATGACTCACCTCTTCCTTGTCTGCCTTTCTGATCAGCCTTGCTTCCCTTTCTCCTAGAGGTGCTAACTGGGTCAGCAAACTCGAGTTATGGGGAACACAGGAACAAGAAAAGCAACAGGAGGCGAATACCAGTGGAGGACCAGTATACAGAAAGCATATAATAAATACTGACTGACCATCTGACAACCAGAAAGTCTGATCTGGCTACAATGTGCACGAAACTTATAAAAGGGCTACTGAAAAACACTGCCACCGAGGCCTCCCACGCTTACTCCGCTGGGAAGAGTTTTCGTTTTTCATTTTGGTAGCTGACCAACAGCCCAGCGAAAAATCTCCCCTGACTGCATCCTTCTGCGGGGAAAAGACTGCTTCCGGGCAAACAGCGCTCTTCTGAAATCTTCTGTTCAAAGCAGGTGCCTGGAAGAAATGACCTCAGCAGAGGTCTCAATATGGTCCTCGGGCAGAGAGCGAGGAGGTGTTTTCCTTGTTTTGTTTTTTTAATGAGCGTGCAGATGCTCCTCAGATCCCTCTGGGCACTGCTTTCTGGCACTCCACGTTTACTGGCCTGCGTTTATTTATTTATTTTCCAATTCCAGTTGACATTCAATATTATATTCCTCTTACAAATCTGCTTCTTCCCTAGTGATCGTGCACTACTGGCTGCCAAATTTTCGGCAAGGCTGTTTGTGGCTGGGCAAATCCATAGGTGGGCTGCCCATGCCTATAAGCAAAGCCAGGAGAGCAGTTCAACTACAGGCCTGCGCAGGCAGGGTGGACGGGTCTAGGCCAAGCATGTCAAACTCTCGGCCCGCGGGCCGCATGCCTCGTTTATTTGCAGTAGTTAGCCTTTGAGTTTAACATGCTTGGCTGGGCAATTTCAGCCTACACAAGAAAGGAGGGCCTTGGCCAATTTCCCTAGCCAGTCACATTGCAGAGATATCAAACAGTTACCTAAGGCTCACCAGAAACCAAGCCTGGCTTCTGGACAAGACCACCCCATTTGAATTTCCTGGTACATACTATCTACTTAGCACCATACAGAAAATATAAGACCTAGTCCTTGCTCTCATGGAAGTTATGATCTAGTGAACGCATGTAGAACAACAGAACAAGCAGAAAAGAGATCTTTCCTTAACCACCTTTTTAATTCTTTTTCAACACAGCAATGATCCAATCTGAAGCAACGTGATTTACATGTTTATTTTTTATGTCCTCCACCAGAATGCAGGCTACATGCCTGTAGAGGTTGCTTCTGTCTTGTTCTCCTCTGTATGTCAGCCTAGGATAAGCCTGGCCATACAAAGTACTCAATCAACATTTATATATGCATGCATCCAAGGTACCAGGCACTGCTTTACATACTGAGGCTAAGGCAGTTCCTCAGTATCTGATAAGGTCAACAAGGGTCCTTCTTTCACTGCACCTATCGCATGATGAGAGAAGACGGATAGCAAAGAAGTTTACAAATAAATAAGCAAGGGAATATCAACGAAGAAAGTGCCACCAAGAAAATAAAACCTAGCACCCTTGAACACTTTCCCCCCTCATCATATCCAAGCCACCAGCAAGTCCTGACAGCTTTGTCTACAAAACAGCCCAATCTGACCACTATATACCATAATCCACTGCTACTGCCATAATACAGCTACCACAACTTCTCACCTGGACCCCTCCAACAGCTTTCTAAATGTCTGGTCTTCTTAGTACCATTCCTGCTCCCCACAAGCTACACCTCACCCCACGGCTAGAGATTTCCTAGAGCATAAATCAGAGTGGATCACTCTCCTGCTTAAAACCCATTTCCATTAGGGTACAATGCAAGCTCCGAACCAGGACTGACATGACCTTCCATGAAGATGTGGCCCTGCTGACCGCCCTGGCCAGCCACTTCCTACCTCTCTCTCCCTTGCCACCCCTGTTCTCGCCACACTGGCTTCTGTTCAGTGCCTAAAACAGGCCAATGGCTCTCCCTGCTGAGTTTTTTTGCACTAGTTCCGCTCAAAAGGCTCTTTGCCCAGATTTCTGTGTCCAATGCCATCAATTGGTTTTGCCCAACTATGGGATTCTTCAGACCAAGCACATAATAAAGAAAAGTGGGTGTTGTCTACTCCATTGGGTACTTTATTTCTTCATTCACAATCAGCGTTTTCAATGAATAAGTTTCATCACTGAATTACTAACATCATCAAACCTTCCAAAACATGTACAGTCAGAGCCAAAGCTTACAGGCTGAAAAATAAAGGTTCTCATGTAAATCAAATATTGACCCAAAAAAACCCAAAAAACCACACACACACAAAAATCAATGCCCTGCATTAAAACCATCTGCTCTGTTTGTGTACTTAAAACATAATTTGTATTGCTCTTTCAGAAGGTCTGTGAAGTGACCAGGAACAGCACAGTGCAAGGCCGAGGGAAAGAATTTCACTGTGAGCATAAGCAAACAGCAAATGTCACATGAATTACCAGTGTTCAGAGGCGAAATTCCGCCTGTGTCTATAAAGGTTGATCTCTCTTTTCCTGTTCTCAGGGCATGTTAAGAATATAATGATTCATAGATTAGAGCCTGCCACAGTGCCCTGGCCTTGAATTTTAGAATGTTCTTCTTGGACCAAGGAAAATCTTACCTTCTTCTAAATATCTTCCCATGACATTTATCCATAGATTCTCTTTCCAGCAATTGAGAGCCAGCAAAATCAATCAGACTGTGGCAAACGGGGGAAAATGTTTAAGGGCACTTCAGTCATATCAGGCCAAGAATTGTCAAACTTTAGCCAGTATTGGGGACTGTCCAAAATGTTAATATTTTTAAAAATGTAGGTGATGGATTTATATATTAAACAAATATGTGCCCTAACAAGTCTGGGAAGCATCAACGATAATAAGTAAGAAACATAAGGCTTTTTCAAATATGTGCCCAAATGGGTGTGGGAAGCATCAGTGGTACTAAGCATAAGTACTAGTAAGTACTGGCTATGGAAGGAGAGATTTCATAAATAGTTTCCAGGAGGGTACTGCTGGGCCTTTACCTTCCAAGTTGGAAGGTATCAGGAAGTCTAATTTATTAACTGTTATTTGCCACGGAAGGATGTAGACATCTTATGCTGAGTCACTATCAACTCTTTTTCTTAACAACTTCCAAGAAGAACCGTACTTGTATTTCAAGGTTCCATTTGGGTTAACCGTGAACAAGAGCAGGGGAGAGACAGACAAACCACCTGCATCGTGATCTGGGTGCTTGATAAGAGTGTCTCCAGTCGTGCCATCTGGTGTGTGCTGGCACTTTGTCACCCAAATTGCTATTCTCCTGAACAAATTTAGTTTCCCCTGGACAGTTCAGCTTAAATGGACTCCTATGACCTAGCTGACATCTGTCAAAAGAAGAGCGAAAGATTTCTCCAAGCCCTGAATTGAAGGAGAGAGGGAAGCAGAGAGAAGGATAGAGGGAGAGAGGGAGAGAGGGAAAGAGGGAGAGAGGGAGAGGTGAGCAGAAGCAAGGAAGAGGGCAGGAAGATGGGAAATGTGCAGAGCAGGAGGATGTTTCTTGAGGGCCAGTCTACTTGTATCCTCACCTACAAATTTCATGCCAGAAGGTGGAAAAAGAAGGAAAAGCACCACTGCCAATCACATTTGTTAAGGCAAATGCTTGTATTTGAACACATGAAATACGAAAATAGTACAAACTACCTTCACCCTAAGTGGTATCATTCGTGTCTGTTTGCTGTGTATGGTGTTTTGTTTTTCGTTAAGAAAGAAACAGCAGTGGAAAATCTGACCTGCTTTGGAGAGGACCAATGCTCTTCGCCATCCCACTGGACAGGCTTCAGCAACAGGCAAGGGCAAGGGGCTGAGTGAGCTCATTAACGAAGTCTTGATTTTGAGGTCAGTGTATCTGCAGATCTGCTCTTTCCTCCCTCGGTCTTGGGGAGTTGCCAATACTGGCAAAAGCAGTGATGCTAATGGATGGGAAGGTGCCATGGGGCAAATCTCTGGAAGGAGAGAAATCTTAGTGTCCAGGAGGAAACTATGCCTGTGCTTTTACCTTTCAGGTTGGAAGGTACCAGGAAATCTGACTTATTAACTGTTCTTTGCCAATGGAAGGTACTGAATAAAGAGAAGAAGGTGGGGGACATGAGGGAAGGATGGGAAACAAGTGGGTCTCACAGAAAAATGTCAAAATCCACCTTCCGAACCAAAGGGCCTAAGGCTGTCGAGGTCTCTTCAAACTGGCCGATGTCGCTAATGCTGGTGTTAGTATATCTGTTGGCAGATTTGTCCTTTCGTTCTCTTGATCTGGTCTCAGTTGGACTTGGGCTTCTTTTATAACTTTTCCTAAAATGATCTTACAAAACCCCTTATCTGTGAATATTCCCCCTTTATTTCAAGTTCAGTTAAAAAAAACAAAACACCTTTTCAAAATGTCCTAGGATACAGTCTTGATCACGTTATGCAAATACAAAACGTGTCTAGAGCTCCCTGCCTCTCTAGGCTCTTGCAAGGAGGTGATATTAATAAAGCACCTCATACTTAAAAGCTGTTCACTGTATGTTAGCTATTTTCCTTTTCGCATTTTGAATTAAGAGACTCCTAGAACTTACAGTAGAAAAATCTAGAGCAGTAATGGGCAATATTTAGGCATATTTCCATAAACATGTGTTCTTATGGAAATAAACCCAATTAAAGATAAAAATTGATGTAACATCACAAAGCCTATTCAGGCCATTTATGAGAATCAGATTCCCTTTTTAAAAATTATTCCAATGAAACAGTATTTTAAATACACCGTGGGGTTATGGATGCAGCGGGTGCTAAGCAACATGAGGCATGTACGCAGTAAAGATCTGTTTCACAGCTTCTTTTCATAGCAGGAGAAGATGACATTTCATCGGCCTCACCTCCCTGGAGAGTAAAAATCAAGCCCCAGAGGAAATCCAGGCAGCTCAGATATAGGCTCTCCCCCAATAGATATATGAAGAGATGCTCAATGTGTCCTGGCCTGTGTGGCTCAATGGTTGGGGGTCATCCTGTGCACTGAACAGTTGCTGGTTTGATTTCCTTGATCCCACTGACTCACTAGCCAAGCTAGGTACCCCCTCATAACCCTAATGATGTGGGAAAGTTGGAGGGGGTGAATAATTTGCAGTTTTCTGCACTATATCACAGATACTAGGTAACTTTCCCCTCCCTGCAAAGATACATCCTTACAGGCTTCTGCAAACCCACACAGAGGCATGTATTCCTCCCAGAAAGGACTCTTTGAAAACACATACCTCAAAATGAGCACTACATAGCAAAAAAAATAAAAGAAAATCTAGAGAAACACAGAAGCAATTGCTAGATTTCAGATTTTTGCTCATTTAACAATTACTAGCAATTATGTATGGGTTGAAGGCTCTTAATTTGCATATGGTATACACTGGTAGTGGTAAACTAACAAAATATTCAGGAGTTATTACTCCAAAGCTCATGCTGTTAATGAAGAGGTTTAGAAGAAATGGTATTGATTATACCCTGCTACTTCTCTGGAATGATTTGGATTCCTTTGGATACAAAAAAAGTGAATTCCTTTCAATGCTTCAAATGTTCAAGCTTATAAAATACTAGCTTTGACAATTAAGCACTTTGTATTTTTTGATGCTTTATCAAAAAGAATGACAGTAATGAATTTTAATACATACACTTTTAAAAATTCATGAAACCATCAAAAAGAAGAAGGGTGGAGGCTCTTCTTTACAAAAGTGTGCCAGTTAATACATGTAACAGGAATATATGAATTAGAAAAACATTTGCAACCAGCAATGTAATGGCTGATTCAGGTAAGGCTCATCAACACATGCTAAATTTTCATGGGGCAAAATTTGACTGGGTAAATAAGATTCACAAAATCTCAACACATCTCACCAAGGGCCTTTCCAGTGAAGAAATCCAGAGACACTGCCTTAGACAAGTGATCAAACTGAGCCTCACTAATAAGGAAACTGATATTTGCTTCCTTGTGTAATGCAATAGGAGGGACACAACATTATCTATACAGAATTCTTGCCAAAAATATGTAATCTGAATCTAGTAAAAGGAAACAATAACTCCAAACTGAGGTACACTGTGCAGATGGCTGCCCTATCTATTCTTCAAAAGTGTCAGTGTAATGAAATATCAAAAGGCGAGGGAACAATTCCAGAGTAAAGGAGACTAAAGACACACGACAACTAAATGCAATGTATGTCTTTGATTGCATTCTGAAATTTTTTTTAAAAGCAGGGACATTATTGAGAGTGGGGGACAACTGGGGAAATCTAAATATGGATGGACTATACATTATGTAACATTTATATAACAATCCAAAATGTCATTGGTAGGAGAGCGGTCTTGCATTATGCTAGAGAAGGTCCTTGTTATTACGCAATGCCATGCATGTTAATGTGTTTATGGGTAAAGTGTTTTCAAGGTGGTATCTACCTTACTTTCATATGTTCCGAAAATGTGAGAGAGCACGTGCAAATGTGGTAAAATGTAAAATACTGAGTGTGGTGAAGGGCCTATGAGTGGACACAGAAAGCAACACAAAACTGATAAGTTAAAATTCATCAAAATTTAAAACTTCTCATCAAAAGACAGTTAAGCCAAAACACAAAACAAACAAAGAACAGGCAAGACACCAATTGGGTGAGAATATCTGCAAAGCATCTGTCTGAAAATGTATCTAGAACACATAAAGAATTCCTACTACTCAAGGTTTTTAAAACAACCCAATTACAAAATGGGCAACACACTTGAACAGACTTTTCACAAAGGAAGACAGAAATGACCAATGAGCACATGACAGAGGGTCAACATCATTAGTCATCAGGGACACGCAGATCAGCACTTCAGTGGGGTGCCCTAAACACCCACCAGGATGGCTAAAATTAAACAGACTGACAACACCAAATTTTAGTGAGAATGTGGAGCCACCGGAACCCTCACACATGGCTGGTGGCAATGTAAAATGCTGTCACCTCTCTGGAAAAAGTTAGGCAACTTCTCTTAAAGAGTATATGAGTCATTTCAACTTTACCACAGATTGATATTTAAAAAAAAAAGTTGGGGGGGAAAAATCTGTGCTTTAGAATGTGGCTTCAGAAAATAGACATGATTCAGTATATATTTGTTTATAGTTGATTCTCTATTCTTTTGACCTTAGATGATTTTTCTTACTAGTTATTCATTCAAAAAATATCTCCTGAGTTCCTGTCATGTACCCAGCAACCGCCTGTGTACTGAGAATATAATGTCATACAGGAAAGGCAGGTCCCAGTCCTCGTGGAATTTACATTCTCGTAGAGAGACACATACTAAACAAGTAGGTAGAGAGGTGGATAGATAGAAAGAAGTTACCAAATGTTATTAGGACTCTGAGTATACAGAGTAGATGCTAGGTAAGAGAATTAAAGAGGGGGGAGAGGGAGAGGGGGTGGGGGGAGAGGGGGAGAGAGGGAGAGGGAGAGGGAGAGGGAGAGAGAGAGAGAGAGAGAGAGAGAGAGAGAGAGAGAAAGTACTCTACTTAGGGTAGTCAGGAAAGACCTCTCGGAAAAAAACAAAACCTTTCCATTGAGATCTGAAGATTGAAAGACAGCAGCCATAGAAAAAGCTGGGAAAGTGGCATTCCAGACAGAGGGGTTAGTGAGTGCAAAGGCCCTGAGGTAGAAAATAGCCTGGAAGGTATTTAAAACACTTGGTTCATCCTGGTCAGCTGGCCACTGATACCTGGTCCAAGTCACCACATCTTGGCATGACATGCAAGAACAGTACCAAGCATTCAGTGCAGGCCAAGAATAGTGGAAAAGACGGGGAAGAGTTTTAAGCCAAAGACTGAGGGAGACTACAATAGTGAGTTACTGAAACTAGGAGTTAAACAGAACCAAGGTCTCTGGAGCCCGCACTGAGGAGCATTCTGGATCGGCTGCTTTTTAAGATAGGTCAGTTCATATCTACCTACCTGCTTAGTCCTACCATTATCTAATGATGATAACAACGATAAGAGAATGACCACGATCAAGGTAAGATGTCAATTATATTTCACTGATTACTTCCCATGCGTCAGGTTCTATGTCTAGTGCAGCGGTCGCCAAACTTTCGGCCTCACGGACCACCAGTTGGTAACCGCTGCTCCAAAGGTTTCCTCCGTGCATTTTATTCTCTCAACCACTCTCAGAGGGAAACAGTATTCTCCCCAAGTTACGAATGAGAAAACAGGCTCGGAGTGGTTAAGTAATGTACTTAAGGTCACACAACCTCTGAGTGGCAGAGCCTGCAGTTGAGCCAGGTCTGTATGATTCCAAATCCTACTGCACAGAGTGTTGCCTTTGTAAGTTGCCAAACCTTCCCTGTAGTACCTGTGGTTGGTACTTTCTTCAGGGGGCGAAGCTGAAGGGTCATTTGGGATGCAAAAGGACATTAGCAAGATTCACCTTTAGCTTTGATGAGAAAGAGAGATAGAGAGAGAGAGAGAGAGAGAGAGAGAGAGAGAGAGAGAGAGAGAGAGAGAGAGAGAAAAGCACATGCAATTGTAAAAGACTGACTTCAGGCTACTCAAAATTATTTTGGTTCAGATGCTAAACTAGACATTTTTCAAAGGGCACTGCACAAGCAAACAACATTGTCATAATCCTGAAACCTAAATTCAAAATGCATGAATTTCTTTTTACCAGCAGAGATTCAGAAAAACATGCCACAGTGATGTGACTTTTAAGCATTTGCTTTTGATAATCAGAAAGCTGGAAAGTAGATGGTGAACATTTATGTATGTTTTAAAATTATGAATGCAAAATAGCACCAAGAATACATTTTTATATCAAGGTTATAAGCTGATGAAAAATGACAGTCTGTACTAGGAATGCAAACAGACCATTAATTATAGCAGCTTCACAAAGCACCATAGTAATATGCAGTTTGCAATACTTTACCAACATTTACATAACTATATAGCCTCCTCTCAGATTGCAGAGATTCTATTTTTGATAAGTAGCAATTCAGAAGGTTAGTCACCTCCTCATCTATATTATTATTCAACTTCTGTGGATGTGAAATGGTAACACCTTGAATTTACATGTTATCAAACCAGATAGGCTGTCTCTAAATTCTTTTTTTCTCATCTATTCCAACATGACTGTGCAGCAGGCATTGTGCACAACCCTGGGGTTTGGAGATAAATGAGAAATACAGTATGTCTCCAGGAGAACTCCCAATCCAGAGAGAGAAACAGACTAATAAACACACAACACCAACAGAGTTTGGACAAACTACAGAGATGGAGATCAAAATGGCAATATGATGTTAGGGGATGTCTCCCAACCAGATACCTACATTATAATAGTGATATGAAATAAAAATTTTCTTTTTCTCCCTTCCTTTCTTTCTTCTTCTTTTCCTTCTCCTTCCCTCCTTTCCTCTTTTATTCAATAAGTACATCTAGTTGTGAGTTAGCAAAGCTGTATAGTAATCGCATTTTACATGTATGTAACACTATGTGCTGGGCAATAATAACGTCTCGTTTAATCCTCACACAATGCCGGGAAGAAGGTACAGTTATTTCCCCCGTCGTACAGATGAAACTGAGGCACACAGTGTTCACACAATTTGCCAGCACCACACATCTGGCCAGTGGCTGAACAAAGATCCAGAATTGGGGCTCTGGGATCCACTGCCTGAGTCTATCCATTATGAGCTGGTATGCCTGTCACACTACCTGAAGCAATAATACGGATTCAGTGATTAAAGGACATTTCGGAATTTCTAACAAAGGCCTTCTAAACAAAGAACCTGCCTTTCAAAAATCACAGAGAGGGGGAAACAGATGATGAGAAGAAAAAAAAATGGCAGCCTTCAGTGTTCATCTTCCCTGGTTTCCCCCCTTGGGGGCACAGTGGCCCTCCACCTGCATAAATGATGAGGACTGGCATTCTGCTTGATTACTATGCATCTGTCAGGAAACTCTGAGTGAACTCAGCAAAAAAAAATAATAAAAATAAAAATAAGGAAGGAAAACAACCTACACAGCAAGGCTGGCCCAGCTGCACCATTGTGAGTCACCGGTACTTTCCTTCTTTTGTAATCACGTGTGCCCCCCCCCCTCCCGCCTCCACCCCCAAATGCAACAATATTTCAACATAATATAAATCAAGCGTGATAGCTAATTACGCTAAGGTCACACCAAAGACTAAACCACCAGGACATCAAAAATCCTAGGAAGTGGAAGTGTGAAGTAGCAGCATTAATAATCTCCCATTAAAAAACAAGGGGAGGGGGACCGGCTCTTTTCTCTGAGGACCACTGGGTTTCCAAAATCAACCTCTTAAGACATTTCATCTCTGCGTTGAATGTTTTTAGCTGGCCCTCTGATTACAGAAATGTTCATGTTAAATCTCATCAGGATGAAGAATGTTCCATAAATTGTAATGTCTTTAATCAGGGCCCTCTTTGAAGCTATTTAACTCTCTGGATGTAGCCCAACCAGTGCTTATATTATGTCATTTATCGACTCTATTAATGATCATTACAGGGATTGATTTATACTTTTCCACGGCGCTCTCACCAGATGGTATGACACCCTCCCTCTGTGACACTCCGTAAACATCACCTGGACTCACTCAAGTCTCTCCGGCTGAATGTTTAATCAGATCTTAGTCATCTTCACACTGGATTGCTTCTCTTCCTCCTCTTCTTCACTATACCTCTCCATACAGCACACAAAGGCCAAGTGATAGAAAACATAAACCAGTAGTATTCATAAAGCCAAGTTCTATCAACAACTCATCCCCACTTCAGTGAGTTCTTACCCAGTGTGGGGATGCAATTTTCACAGTAAAGTGAAGGGACAGCCTTTTGCTTTCTTTGCTGATTAAAATTTAGTCTGTGTTCAATTATCTTGGGCAATGGAGAAAATAACTAGGAAAAAAAAGGTATATTTGGCAACGGGAGTACAACAGACAATTCGGCCTCAAGAGAATTACTTTCTAAATTATATTTTACTTGGGCTAATATAAAAATTACATTGTATTGTTGAGCTGGCGTGTTGAGAAAGCAGGAGGCAGAGGTCCCAAGGTGCACTGCATTGCAGGAAAGCCAGCCTAGAATTTTAAACTGCCTTGGGTGATCCAAAAAGTGGATAATAGAGAAATGGAAATGCTTAACTGTTTTCCTTACAAAATATAAAAACCAGATTAATGGGACTGTTTCACAGTCGCTTCAAACTGAAAATGTCTAAAAGCCAAACCCATCACGTTGCCTTCAAATCAGCTCCCTCTTCTGAAACCTGTATTTCTCATTACTCTCCAGTCCCCAAGCCAGGCGGAGGGAAACGGAAACTGAGGCAGACTGGAGAGGACACATCCCATCAACAAAAGGACTTAGTAGCTAATTTCCTTGGCTGAAGTTTGCTGTTGTAGCCAGATCTGGTTTTTCCCTGCAAACCACAAACCCTTATTTTTATGGCTAACTCATGACTTTAAAATATTGGGCCGAACTGAACAGATTCATCCTATCGTTTTTAATCCTTGCCTATTGTAAACTTGGACTTCTCCAGCTTCCCCATCAAATGGAACCAGTTCTGATAATGTTATCCCTCCTGCTGTCCCTCTCCACTCCCACTGCCATCATTTATGCTCTCATTGTATCACATCTGCATTATTAGGACAGTATTCCCTTTTTTTCTCAAAGCATGCTATGTACAGTCACCAGATT